>NC_083762.1:8196024-8398524 GCF_963514075.1 Conger conger | reverse complement strand
ATGTAGCCAGCTGCTGTCCCTCCCAATGGGATAATTTTGGACATAAGAGGGGGGGGGGAACTAAATTGCATGTTTTGGCAAAGTTACAGGATTTCTGTTAGCTTGTGGAGAACCAGAGTCACTGTGATATTGTGACGCTGGTTGATGAATGCATGAAATCTTTATTGTCCGTAATGGAATTTAATTTGCACAAGAACCTGAGCATTTACAGGAAAACTTTTATTATTCAACATTCAACATTAGGTCTATAAAATAAGATGGTAAATTGGGATGTACAAGACAAAGGCAGCACTTACCTATTTTATCATGGCATCCAGTCTGTTGTTCACAGCCGAGAAAGCCACTGTTTGTGAGGTTGATAGATATGATTGATGTTTGCATTGCAGTGGAGAACGAGAGCCACTGTAGATCTGAGAGGCTGATAGATGTGATCGATGTGTCCTTTTGCAGTGAAGAACGAGAGCCACAGTGGATCTGAGAGTTTGATGGATGTGATCGATGTGTGCGTTTGCAGGTTGATAGATGTGATCGATGTTTGCGTTTGCAGTGGCGAACAAGAGCCACTGTGGATCTGAGAAGCTGATTGATGTGATCGATGTTTGTCTTTGCAGCAGAGAACGAGAGCCACTGAATCTGAGGGGCTGATAGATGTGTGTGTTTGCAGGTTGATAGATGTGATCGATGTGTGCGTTTGCAGTGGAGAATGAGAGCCACTGTGTATCCGAGCGGCTGATGGATGTGATCGATGTGTGCGTTTGCAGTGGAGAACGAGAGCCACTGTGACTTTGTGAAGCTGAGGGAGATGCTGATCCGGGTGAACATGGAGGACCTGCGGGAGCAGACGCACACCCGTCACTACGAGCTGTACCGCCGCTGCAAGCTGGAGGAGATGGGCTTCAAAGACACCGACCCTGACAGCAAGCCCTTCAGGTGAGGGCCAGAGGTGGAACCATCCAGGTTCAGAAAATGAAAGTCCTCCCCAGTATTTTGTTCCAGTCACCGGGGTTTGCTAAGTCTTCAGCCGGGAGGTAGAACTCCATAGTGAAATCAGCTGGCTGAGTTCATGGGTGGAAGCAGCACATGGCAGGACTTTTACTTTCTGACCCCTGGACTTTCCACCGCTGGTGGAGGAGGCCAAGATCGCTTTGGGTGAAATTACTCCTGATTCATTTTCACACATTTCAACACACCAAAAATACCGCTCCCCACCCTACAATCAACCAAACCTCCCCCCACACAAACCCAAACCGCCTCCCCGGCACTCAGTCCACCCCAGCACACCCCAGAGACTCTGTTTAAAACCACAGAGCTCCCCAAAGCACACGCTCACATTTGGTGCCTGAAAATGAAAGATTTCAGCAAGTCCCACCGTGCTTGCTGATCCACATCCATCCTGACCCGCCTCTGTGCCTCTTTCCCCCATAGCCTGCAGGAGACGTATGAGGCCAAGAGGAATGAATTCATGGGGGAGCTTCAGAAGAAGGAGGAGGAGATGAGGCAGATGTTTGTTCAGAGAGTCAAGGAGAAGGAAGGGGAGCTGAAAGAGGCTGAGAAAGAGGTGCGTGTGTGTGTATGCATGTGTATGTGTGTATGTGTGTGTGTGTGCGTGCGTGTGTGCGTGCGTGTGCGTGTGCGTGCGTGCGTGCGTGCGTGCGTGCGTGCGTGCGTGCGTGCGTGTGCGTGCGTCCCTGCGTCTGTGTCTATCTGTGTGTGTGAGAATGTACGCATGCGTACATGCGACAGCTATAGCTCCGCCGAGCCCTTGGAAGCTCTTCGTGTTGAGCGCAGCTGACCCGAGTCTTGGCTGTTGTGTCCTTATCTCATCCCCCCCCCCCCCGTCGCTGGCTGGTGTGCTCACAGCTGCACGAGAAGTTTGACCGTCTGAAGAAGCTGCACCAGGACGAGAAGAAGAAGCTGGAGGACAAAAGAAAGGGCCTCGACGACGAGCTCAACGCCTTCAAGCAGAGGAAGACTGCCGCAGAGCTGCTGCAGTCCCAGGCCCAGCAGGCAGGGGGCTCCACCACACTTAAGAGGGAAAAGGAGAGGAAAAAGTAAGTATTGCTCTCCACACTAATTCAGCCCAGCTCACAGAAATGCATAGGGCCTGAGAACACACTGCCTGAGGCACACTGGGCCAGAGAGAATGACCATACCTTTTGAGTACTGGTATGATCACTTTCCCCTGCGGCTTGCCTAGGCACAAGGACAACTGTGTGAAGAAGTCAACCAACAAAGGGTTAAATATGTTGAATGTTTAGGCCATTTAAATTGATTTAAGTTAAAATAGGAAGGAAAGTCTGTTTTAATATTATATTCTTTTGCTACAACTGGCCATAATATGAGGTCCCTGGATTGGAACAGGATGTTATTGTACATCCGTGAGAGAATGTGATGATCTTTTGTCTTGAATGTGGACCCCTTTTACACAGCATGTAGAAACGCATTTTTAGCAGCAGCAGCATCTTCCGATTTTCTCAGCACACAATGTTGCTCACTTGTGTATCATTTCCTTTAGCTGTTGTTCATGTGTCGAAGGTATTTTGAGCACAGTTCATTTTGCTCCACTCGCACCAGAAAGCACTGTTGTTGTTGTCGTCCCTCTTTGCTTGTATTTATTTATTTTTGTTCAAAATTGATATGCAGTAATGGAGGCTGACACTAATGGGGTCGATATGTCACAGTAAAAGTGAGGAATGGAGTGACTATCATCACAGGACTATTAAGTGTAGGTTTCTTTTTCTAGTGGCTGAGCTACGAATGATAATTCCATAGCTCGTCCTTTGATACAGGAAGTATTGAGCTTATTCATGTTTGTTTTGGTCTTCACGCTTTAGCGTCAACCGATCTTAAGTGAAGTGGTGAGACCCTTTACTTTCTGTGTGTCTTTTAGCATTATCGTATGCTTGATAGGTTTTTAACATTAGGCTTTTGCTGCCAGCGCGTTGTTGGGGAAGGACAGTTAGAGGACGAGGGTTTCTGAGGACTTGGGCACAGTAGCTGTCCTTTTTCAAGGCCACTCCCATTTAGCATGTAGTCTGGTAGAAGCCCAGTGCATTGACCCAGGCCTGAAGCGGCACTGCTACAGGGTAGCCACGTCTCCCCCAGGAGCGCTCTGTGTCGGGGCACTTAAGATTCAGTGTGGTGGGGGTCCGGGGGGTGGGGGGTCTCGGTTGCCAGGGAGGGGAGCTGTGTTTACATTGCCATGTTGTTTCGCACTCTGTTGGTAACCACTCCTGGTTGTGTATTCAAGCTGATTTTACCACATCACCAAGGCATTAGAAAGGATGAAGACACTTGCACTGAGAAGGTTCACTTTTTAAATTTTTTTTTTATTAATTCCCTTCTGTCTATACCACCTAAGCTTCAGAGCTGATAACCGGAGCCTGCCTTTTTTTCTTTTTTTTCTTTCTTTTCTTTTCTCCAACACACAATTCTCATTTTGTCTTCCACACAAAACCCTGTTTACATCTTCCCAAATAAGCGTGTGCCAATGGGTTCCTGATTTAGCATTGTTTAGTTCTCAAAATGTACTCAGGTGTCCAAACATACCTCTTCGCCCAGCTGTTTCGAAACATAGCTTGAGCTGGTCAAACCATGTTGAGTATAGAGCTGGTCTAACTAGTCAACCAGCTACCAGCTGTTTCTTTTTTTTACTACTTGTACTACTTTAGTACTTTAGTACTACTTGTAAATGCAGTACATATTTAATTCACTGCACCTGCATTTCTACCGTATAAGTAAGCATTTAGTCAGTGTATTTAGCAAACTGCAGTGCTTTCCCAGTAACCCAGAGGCCTTAGCATGTGACGGTAGGAAGGTGACTCCATGTTGCACGCTGCTGGTGTGACGTGCGTTGTGTTGCGTGTGTGTACTCTCTTCCAGTTAACCCTCCCCTGCATGCTGCATACTGCATACTGCATGAGACTCCTTGGCCTGGTAAGGCTCCTACACTAACGCTGTCCCTATGTCAATGCAGAGAACGGGTGGCCAAACAACAGATAAAACAAAGATTAAAAACCCATAATGCAAACTGATAAAAACCCAGATTTTAATGAGCATAACATCCCAAACTCCCATGTATTCATTTCATTTTTAATTTAAGGTTAGTATATAATTGTGTTTTCAAGTGATTAAAAATAATCGCCTCGGAGTGTGGCCTGAATGTGAGAACAATTTGAAACATTCTGAAAAAAATCCAGGGGTTTGAAATGAACATGTTTGGAGGCATGGCCGTGACTGGGTGACCTCCTGGTGCCTGTGCGTTTGGGCAGTGAAACCGCAGTAGACCGGCATGCCTGTGGGGGAGGCCCACTCTCCACGCTGCAGTAAATCACGGCAGTGCGGCCGCAGTCCCAGTGCCTGGCACTGAGTATATTACCCTCTCTCTGGAGCTGCAACAGCCTGCCATTGTGACATCCCTCTGCCCACCAAGTGTCTTCACACAAAAGACCCTTTTTAAACCATATTCTGTTTGCTTGCGCATCCAGTAGGGCTAGACAAGTTCATATAGCACATTTTGTATGTAAATATTATTCGGAGTGCTTTTCAGTGCTTTAAAAAAAAGTCAAGGGAATATACATCCAATTATTATTACGATTGAGAAATAAAGTCAAGGTAATATACATACAATTATTATTACGATTTAGAAATAAAGTCAAGGTAATATACATACAATTATTACGATTTAAAAATAAAATTAATATGTAATAAAAAATAAATGTAATTCAATATCCCTCCTCCTGTGCCCAACAAAGTGGTGAGATCCACGGGGTGAGGGTGAGGATTGTTCTCAGAGGGAGTACAGCATCGGCCGTGTGGGCTGGCGTGGGCTCCTCGTAAACGTGGGGCCACTAGCTGTCCGTTTGGCGCTGATGGAGCGCAGGCCCTGAGAGACTGTGTTTTCAGGAAACCGTCGAGTGGGAGAACGTCCTGAAACAAAGCAGAAGCAACTGCGTTATCACACTGCTTTCCCCCTTTAATCCTTCAGGGTGGACTGTCAAAGAAAGAACAGTTTCATTCATCTTTTTGAATGTCAATTGGAGCTCAACTTTCTGTCTAGTGGTTTGGAGGGTTTCCTACTTTGTGAAACTTCTTTGTTCGAACTTTAAAAGTGTAAGATATAATACAGCACAACTAATAATGACAAAATAAAAGGGGTTTCCCTCGGGAGAACTGAATGGGGTTGGTCTCCTATCCAAATGACAAATAGAAAGTACACAGATGAAAGTAAAAGCACCAAAGTTATTGAACTGTTAGAGGAAACTTTCTCAATTCCACCCTTTCTCAAAAGCACAATTCAGAAACTGTCTGCATGATAACTTATTACTAACACTAACGATGAACCTTTTTTGTGTCATTAATAATTTATGACTATTCAGTATTATACATTTGTGAGCGTTGGTATGGTAACCCATAGGAAACATTAATGGTCCCTTTCTTTCGTTTCCAGTTCAGGCTTCCTGTAGGCAGTGCTCCCTCTGCCAGCTGTGAATGAGTGTTCACCCCTCTCCTCCTGAGCCACTGCTGTTCTCTGCATCCCCCCCTCTCCCATTACACAACCCAAACATACCCATACTCTGTGGAAGAAGCCAAGCAGAACTGTGACTGGAACTGTTAACTTAAAAACACATTCTGCGCCCCCCTCCCCCCTAAAAGACTCCCATTTTGTACTTTTTTTTTTTTCCACCCAGTCTTAGGTTTTTGTTTTAATGAACTCCTTATTGTTTTTTTGTCTTATCTGTCTTGTTTCTGCACGACGTAAAGACTGTGCTGTTAACATTAACACGCGTGAGTACTGTTGTGCGGAGGAAGGCTGAACTAAAGCGAACATTGAATGTGGTCTGACATGGCCTGGGGTGCTGTGTGCGAACTATGCTCATGGAAACCATGAAAGCATGATGCAGCTAACCTGCTGTTCAGGCCATCAGACCAGTGTTATTCTACCCTTTCTGAAGGTGCCATTTACTCCTCTTCAGAGGCACAGATTGATCACAGTTTACAATATTATAATGTGAATCGGCAATCCTGTTCCATGTGTTGGTAATATTACCATGTTACATCGTAATTTATTCTTTTTTTTATTTTAGAATATAATGTAGTACATTTACATGAATTGGAATAGAATACCTTCAGGAATGTGAGTACAAATAACTTGAACTGGCAAGTGTTCGGTTTTGTTTGGACTCTGCATGTGCAGAAACAGTATTAATGCTCACCCGCCATCTTCAGCCATACCTCATTGTTGTTGTTTTTTTTTATTGTGTTCGATAGGGAAGCATTGCAACGGTTTAGTTAAAAAAAAAAAAAATTCTGTATGTTTTCAGTGGTTTTTAAACCAATTGTGACTTAATACTTTTTTTATACACATATAAGCACACTTGTCTAAATAGAAGACCAAATGATATGAAGGGACCAGGATTGCATCTGTATCAGTGTTCACAAAAAAATACTTACCTACTTAAAGGAAAATAAACGGCATTATACACCAACCATTTAACTGTGGCCAAAATCATTGTGTTTTCACAAACATGATATGTACATATTCACAAGATTTACACAAGTTTTCTCTTACAAATCAGCTTGTTTTTTACTGATCCAAAGTTACTATTTGGATTATTTGAGTGGTTATTTTAGAGTTGTGGTTCACAGAAACGGGCTGTTCTTGCGAGGGACAGTGCATAGTGTTCTCATCTGCAGCATGTCATGGTCATGGTGGTGATTTTAGCACATCAGCTATTTACCGGGCCTGTGCCTTTGCTGTCTGGACAGACTGGGCATTCAATTTCCCCTCTGTCTCAAAACGTGGCAAACACACACTTCCCAGTCAGTATTAATTACTTAAAGGATAAATACTCTCTCTATACAGGTAACAATTTGGTGTTGTATCTCTCTCTCCCTCCCTCTCCTTGCTTCCGCTGGCCTGCCCTGCAGAAAGGGTCATGTTTATTATCAAACAGAGATGTAAGATAACGTGAGCGGTGTACTCAGCATATTGAATTACGCATTACTGTGACAGTCTGCTCTAGAAGCTTAGAAGCCCATCGCTTGTCTTTCATGTTGGTGTTGGTGCTATTTTGTACACTTCACTGTTTTGTGCTTCTAAGCTTTTCCGTATCCCTTCTGGATCCTTGGGTTTTGCTGGTTGTGGGGTTTTGGATTATTTTGCCAACACACACATACACACACAGATAGTTTTGCTTTGTGAGTTTTGCAAGGGGTGTAACCTTCCTACTGACTCTAACCTCGCTGCTCACTGCCCTGTGTGTATTTACTTTCCTTTGCAGTAATCCCTGGCTCTGCACTGAGTAGTTGCTCCTCTACCTGGCTTTACTAGGGGACCAAGCCCTTGGCATTCTGGGTAGTGTGACCCACTGCCCGAGGAAAGAGAGAGAGAAAGAGATTGTGGACCTTGCCCCTGTGGGATAGTGTTAAATCTACACCACATGTATATTTTTCTGGAGGATATTATGTTATCTGGACGTGTGAGATATTTAACCCACGGCACTAACCGTGTTGTCTGCCTATTGTGTGACTAAAGCATGTTTCTTGCTTAACTGTTTTTTGTCTCTCCCTCCCCCCACCCCCACCCTCAGATATCAAGGCTCGTAATTGCTGTGTGACCTTTCTGAAGTGAACTAATATGGACCATTGCCACTACTGGCAGCTTCTCTTCGATAAAGCTTTTGTTTTGTTGCTTTGCACTTGACTGTGACGCATTTCAACTGGGGAGAAATCCATCCCTTTCTGACAGTCATCGCTCCATACATAGTGCCCTCCATAATGTTTGGGAAAAAGAACCATCGTGTACTTACTTGCCTCTGTTCTCTGTGAGATTTGTAATTTAAAAAAAAATCTAACTTTTTTTTCTTTTTGTGTAGGAAGATCTCGGCATGCCAATGTTGTAGCTAAAAAAAGATTTCTGCGTTTTCAGTGGTTTTTAAACCAATTGTGACATAATACATTTTTATACATGTATAAGCACACTCTTCTAAATAGAAGACCAAATTACATTAAGGGACCAGGATTGCACCTGTATCATTGTTCACAAAAATGTTTTCTTTTATTACAAATCTCAAATTGTGGAGTACAGCGGCAAAACATTAAGTGATGGGTCTTTGTTCCGAACATTATGGAGAGCACTGTATATTATATCGATAAAATTCTGCTTTTTCCAAGAAAATATGATCTAACTTGCCCTGGTAAAAGGGTATTAAAAATACTTTTTGCACCACTTTATATAATGAGCTTAAACAGCAAGGCTACAATGGCAGTTTCATTTTGAATATTAAAATATTCTCCATCTAATTCAGCAAGTGCCCTTTAAACCTGTTTGTTTGGCAGAGCTGCATTAATTACATCGACATACTTCATTCTAAATGATACAAAGTTTTTTTCCTGTTCCTCCATAGTCTGTAGTATATGTACTTTAAATTAAAATGCAACATGGCTGCCCGTCAAGATGCGAAATACTGAAATCAAGGGCAAAAAAAGAAAAAGGTTTCCACTTGCCTTATGACCTCTAACCTTTGCCCTTTCACAGACGCTTTCACAGGCTGCTCTCTTTGGCTGCTATGTTCCTTCTGGTAACCCACACTTCTCTCTGTCTCCCTCTTTCTCTTCCCCCCTCTCCAGCTTCTTTTAATCTGTCTTGGCACCTGTCTGAAGAGGGGACCCCAGCTTCCACAAGAACTAGGCACCCGTTTCCTCTTCATTCCTTCCTCACGCTCATCAGCCTTTTGAATTTACTTTTTATATCCATCTCAACCCCCCCCCCCCCCCCCCTCCCTCAAACACCCTCTTCCCCTGTCAAGCACAGACATTTGTAGGCCTTACATGGTATTTTTCTTTTTGGTGAGCGCCTGCTCTTGCAGCATTAAGTTGGAAAAAAGGTAAGACGGTAAGATCAGCAAGTCACCAGAGAAGGAACCTTTAGAAGCTTGACCCTTCACCGTGTTCTGTGTGCTTAACGCAGATGAGCTACATGAGACTTCTAGATCTCAGTGATTATTCCAATCAAAGAGCATTTCTGGGGGAGAATGAAAGACCTACCCAGGTTTACCACTCCATTCATAAAAATAATTACACCTTTACATCGTAGACACTGATCCTTTGGAGGAACTTAGTTTCTGTCAAACTAAGAAGTGCTCCCAGAGAGGCATTTCTGTCTAATAAGGACCTCCCCTTCACATGTTTAGTTTTTTTTCTCTCTACAACATAACAAAATCATCATAATGGCACATATTGTAATGCTGTCTAATTTGACCTCAATGCCATGTATTCTCGCAAAGTTATGAACATAGTTTTTACCTACTCTATATTCTTGGAGTTAAGCTGAAGGTTTGCTAATATAGCTAATAACTTGCCCCCAATTTTTATTTTATCGAAAGGCTGTGGTTTTGAACCGGGTCAATATTCTGACTGTGTGATTTTGCTACAAATCCAAAGACTGCCATTAAGATAATTTTAAAAGACTAGGAAAAAGTAAAATGGTAGTATCTATACAGAGTACTATAGATTTGTTGTTTTGATCATACATTTGTACCAATGGAAATAGATGGATTTAGATGGTACATTCTTTAGGGTTATAAAATTTTAGTTTAAAGAATTAAAGAATATAGTTTTCCCTTTTTCAGCCGCAAAATATATTTTCCAAATGCCATGTAGGCCACAAACAGTGCCTCTGCTAAATTGTGCTTTAAGTATCTGCTGACTAATCCATATTTTGTGTCTTCCAAAGTATTTTGTTTTATCCTGATTATTGTAGTTATTATTTCTATTACCAGCAGTGTCGTTTTCTTTGGGAATATTTCAGTGCTACTTTCAGCTGATCTATATTGAGTTCTTTACTCTTGTGAGGTCACTCCATTTGTAACTTGTGGTTCAGTAATACTTCTTACAAATGGTCCAGCCCCATTTGCCAAATAGCAGAATGAGCGCTATCGTTTTCACAAAGTAATAGCATTGGTCATTGTGAATGAACCAAATACCAGATAATAGGAATACATTTATATACATGATTTATAAGGATCTATTTTGTGTAATTAATTATGAAGTGGAGACATGTCTTATGATAATTGATAGTGTTGGAAAATCTTTTTCCTTTTCTATGTAGACTTTGTGGTGTCATAAAGTTAGACAGCATCAGTGCCCATCATGGCTCTCCCTGCCAATGGCCTTGCCACAGACTTACATGTGAGATATTTTACTGTTGTATGATTCCATTGGTGTCCATTTTCAATAAAATGTTAAAAACAACAAAAAAGTGCATGTTTAAAATTAAATCATATATGCAGCATGTAATGCTTGTTTCAATTCACCACAGTTTGCCGTTAACAACATAAATCAGTAACTTCCCTTGAAATGCAAAATTCTTAAACGCTGAAAATAAATAAAGAAGCCAATTGATATTCTAAATCTTTATTGTTCCTTGTGGCGTAATAATTTGTTCAGCTGATATATCCCGACACATCAGTGAAACACTTTCTTTTTAGACTTCGATAATTAAAGTTACAGTTCAGTTTCTGGATATCGATATTATATTTCAGGTTTAGTACATGTTTTTGATTAACCCAAACAGTTTTTCTGTACAGTGGCTGTGGCATTCAGGGGTTGTGGTCCAAAGCAAGAAAATGCACTTCAATTTAAGTAAAAAGCAGTTTGTACAGTAACGTGATATTTTCTGGGACTACATATGAATAGATTCATTTCACAGCATTTATTTGCAATAAAATGTTTTTTTTTTGGACCAGTACTTATTTCTTTCTTTGCACCTGAGGAAAGCACTCCAACAAAAATAACACTAAATGTATACACTCAGCGAGCACTTTTTTAGGTATTTATTACACTCATTATTTAGACTTCTACTGCTGTAGCCTATCCACGTAGAGTTATGATGCGTTGTGTGTTCAGAGATGCTCTTCTGCATACCACTGTTGTAATGTGTGGTTATTTGCATTACTGTCACCTTCCTGTCAGCTTTGACCAGTCTGCCCATTCTCCTCTGACATCTCTCATTAACAAGGCTTTTCTGTCTGCAGAACTGCTGCTGGCTAGATTTTTTGTTTTTTGCACCATTCTTTGCAAACTCTAGAGACTAGTGTGACTGAAAATCCCAGGTGATCAGCAGTTTCTGAGATACTGAAACCACCCTGTCTGCCACAAAAGATCATTCCATGGTCAAAGTCACTTAGATCTCAATCTTTTCCCATTCTGATGGTTAATGTGAACATTAACTGAAGCTCCTGACCTGTATCTACATGATTGTATGCATTGCACTGCTGCCACACAATTGGCTGATTAGATAAATGAGCATAAATAAGTAGGTGTAATAAAGTAATAATTTTCCTAATAAAGTGCTCAGTGAGTGTATATTTAAGAATAATAGAAGCTTCTGTAAATTTAGAGAATATCCCTTATTCCACATATAAATGGCCCATTGAAAACACTAAATTTGAAATAATGTTTCTAAAAACACAAATTATTCATTCTTTTGTCATACAGTTCTGCCACAAATGTCTAGTCCATCTTTTCCAAGTTCTTCCCACTGTGCACATTATTACTGACTGTACTGGTACATTTGTTCATATACAGTGGGCTCCAGAATTATTAACCACCTTGATAAATATGCTCAAAAAATACGGTGAACTAAAATATACAGTTATTGACACATTCAAAAATGTGTAAAGTAGCGTGCTTTATTAATGATTAAATTAAATCTTACATTGAAGTCTTACATTTCCATCCATTGTCTTAACCCGCTTATCCTGAACAGGGTTGCAGGGGGGCTGGAGCCTATCCCAGCATACATTGGGTGAAAGGCAGAACAGGTCACCAGTCCATCACAGGGCACACACACCATTCACTCACACACTCATACACTCATACCTACGGGCAATTTAGACTCTCCAATCAGCCTAACCTGCATGTCTTTGGAAACCGGAGTACCCAGAGGAAACCCACGCAGACACGGGGAGAACATGCAAACTCCACACAGAGAGGCCCCGGCCGACTGGGATACGAACCCAGGGCCTCCTTGCTGTGAGGCAGCAGTGCTACCCATTGCTCTATCTGTGCCGCCAAGTCTTACATTTTTGCAAAAAAAAGAAAGAAAAGAAATTCAATTATTGGCACCCCTGGTTTAATACTTTGTCCAAACATCCCTGGCAAAGATGACACCCATGAGTCCTTTACTATAATTTGTGATAGAGAACAAGTTTGGCAGACTTTTTGAACATTACACCATGATATCCTTCAGTTTGTGCTTATGGATCCCCCCTCTTCAGTTCAGACCATGTTTTGATGGGATAAACATCTGGGGACCGAGATGGGACATCAATGTTCTTTTGACTTAATTATTTGACTTAGAAGGTTTTTCCCATGCAGATGGATGACAATGGCAATTGTTACCTCATTTTTATACTTGAGTGAAATAAGAAATTATGGAATGACACAATATACCGTAGTTCCTTGCAATAAACCAAATTAAACAATTTCTTACTTTGATTTTATTTACAGTAATGGTTAGTGGTGCCAATAACACCTGTAAACACACATGGTTTTCAGAAAAAAATGGATTGCATTGAAACATGAGAGTAAATGTATTGAAATAAAAGTACCGTAAATCCTCAAATTGTGTCCGGGGTCTTTTATTTACTTAGGCTGCACAAAGCACAGGCCTTTATTTGGAGCAGGCTTGTATTCGATCCAGGCCTTTATTTCTTATTAGTTCAGAAATCAATAATCATAATAATAATCATAATAATAACTATATAATAATATAATAACAACTTGCCAGACACGCCTTCATGAACAATAACAAATTAGCGTAGATAACAGCAAGTTAAGGATCTTTTTTTCCTAAAGTGCGTTTTATTGTGAGACATGCGACATTGGAGCAGCATACCGGTAGACTATCAAAAGATTTTCGCTTTGGTTTGGGATTTAATTTACTTTTGGACTGTTTGATTCAATTGCTAAATGTTGGAACTGATGGGCACTGAAATCTGGGGGGTATTTGATGGTTCACTGTTAAGTTTTATGTCGTTGAAAGAATGTCGGGATTTCCACCCGTCTGTTTATTGCGGGCCAAGGCAGCCGCTTTCATTCATTCATTGAACGTGCGCTGTGCTGTAAATACATGGAAACCTTATTGCGTAGCCAAGTAGCCTAAATTGAGTAAATTTTTTATTTTGCCTTATTTACTTTTTATTAAATTCGTAGGCTGGAATGCCTCGCGGCAACAATTGTGTTTAAATGTATACTGCTTCAGCCTTTGGCAAGCTACTTAGAAGGGGGCGGCAAGCGACTGGCAGCTTGAGAGCAACGTGTTGGAGACCCAACTTTTCATTGGCAACAGTATTAAACCAACCAACAATATAAAATATTAATAAGAGCTCTTTATTTCATTGAGTTAAATCGAAACAATGTCTTCTAGTGCTCATGGACTGATAGCCCTACTGGTAGGCAATATTACCCCGGCTTGTATTTGGGGGCCGGCCTTTATTTGTCCGAATCGACCACGCCCCCGACTATTATCCGAGGCCCGGCTTCAAATAGAATCCCGGACACAATTTGAGGATTTACTGTATATCATTTTTCCATATGTTTGAACATAACATATACAGTA
The DNA here is from genome assembly GCF_963514075.1 of Conger conger. Classification (NCBI taxonomy): domain Eukaryota; kingdom Metazoa; phylum Chordata; class Actinopteri; order Anguilliformes; family Congridae; genus Conger; species Conger conger. The sequence goes on along the minus strand of NC_083762.1, from coordinate 8,384,900 downwards.
TATTAGTATGTGTAGTTTATTATATGCAGCCCTTTTCTTCATTTTTATTAAGGGTGCCAATAATTTTGTAACCCACTGTATGTGAATACACTCCTGATGGCAAATGATAAAAGATAGCCATAGATCAGTCAATGCAAGTTACAAATCATTCACTGATGAGAATACTTTGTCCCTTCAGTCACCTATACCGAATCCAATATTGTATTTCAGCCAGTCATAAGACTTTATTGAATGCAACTGAATACTGAACACAGAACATCCAGCTAATTGATTTGACGTCATAAGGAGATGTCCCTTTTCATTGTACAAATATGTCCCTTGAAATGGAAAACAATACAATGACAGCCACAGCAGGCAATAAAAAATTGGACAATATATAAAATAAAAAAACAAGGTAAGTTGCATCAAATATGGGGCATGAAATATGGAAAATGTTATACAATTAGACAAACTACTAACAGTGATTCCATAAATAAGTAATGGCGTTGAAATATTTAGTTAGACTTTAATAAAGTAGGCTTCGTGGACTAGTGGCCTACTTCTTTCTAGCCTTAATTGGTAGACTATTCAGCCAGTAGCGTTTTGGGGGATTCTGAATACTGCTTTTAATCATAAATTAAAGTGACGCATTTATGGATTTTTGGATCTGCTGAACGCGTCCGTATTCCGGTCCTGTTTGGGCTTCAGTTTCAATATATACACATGTGGCCACAAGAGGGCGCTTGGAATTTGTGAAATCCAGCGCTCCTTCCGAGTTGACTTCGCGCAACATTCAGACTATGATATCAGTAACCTCTCAGTCGGCAGATGAATACAGATGCGATCTAGACAGCACACCATCTGCATGGTTCCATTAGATAGCTATCTATTATAATTCGTGATAAAACAATATAGGCCTTGATGAAGTATTTAACGGCACTAGGAGAAAACAAGTAAATTACATCGGTTACGCATTCACTATTTGCTGCATGGGAAAATCAGATAACTGTTCCGGAACGTTAAGATCCATCAACAGTAATGCAACATTAGTTAGGAAGAAGTTGCTTTAAAAAAATAAATAATAATAAATCGTAAACCATACCTGCCTAATAGCAATTTAAGAGGGCAGAATTATACGTGATGACGTTTGCACAGTTATCCCCATGCCCGCAAAGGATGAGGACTAGACGGATGGAGGGGGGGAGGAGAGCACGCTGCTGAGAGAAAGAGTGGCAGGAGGTCGTGTAAGAGGTAGCTAACTTGATGGTTAGCTAAATCCCAAGAAGATATCAGCAAATGTTCGTCTCGGCATCCGGCAGTTTGAATTAAGCTGCTTGAATCCTCAGACAAGGACATCGGCGCTGCACCCTAACAGGTAAAGAGAGCATTTTGCGAGCAGGTTTGTTAATGTTGTAGAATTGACGCGTCTACACGGAAGCAAAATGTAGAGTTCATGACGCGATGGAATTCATAACATAACATAACATTGACATGGGTAGCTGAGTTTACCGTTAATCATTTGATTTGAGATAACTTCAGCCATAAAATATCACTGCCTAATATTAGCTCGTTGCGACTGCGTCACTTGCTCACAACGTGGTGTGTTCTGCAGGTTTTTGGATTTGTGTAGCTAGCTAGAGCTAACGTTGAGATTTAAGTTGGCTCGTTGTATGTGGCCAGTTAAAAATATATTAGCTAATTTCTTTACTGGGTTGTTTAGATGGCTAGATATTTTAGCGTTAATTGAATGAGAAAGTTCTATGAATCAGGGTTGGCAAGCTAGCTAAATAACCAGCTAGCCTTAGCCAGCCTAGCTAGCTAGTCTAACCTTTTGTTGATATGATTCATAAGAGATTGCGCACAAGGTAAACTAAGATTGCTAACGTTTGTTATCATCAGTGAATCATTAATGAATGCGCATACTTTAACTTGGCCCATACATGTTTATAAAGCACGGCCATACAATCTAATCAATGTGGTAGTTTTTATTATTAGCCTATTCCTCCTCGCCGTTCCCACAATCCTCTTGCGGAAATTAGGTGGCCATGTTGTAAGATGGCGCTGGCGTAGCTAACGTTAGCCTGTTCAATCATTTGCGGCCCACATAGACATTAAGCCAAAAGCGAGCGGCCTAGGGTCTTTCGCTGTGTTTTCTGTAACAGATGGGTGCAACAGAGACCGTTCGCATTTATTCTTCCAGTATAATACAGGCGAAGTAACCCTGAACAGTTAGCTTTTGAGTTGTTGGCCACGTCTTGACTTCGTGGGATGGATGCATGCAGGTATGTAGCTCGGTCGTTATTTCCAAAATGCCTCCGCTCCAGTGTACTTTAGACCGTATAGTAATGTACTCAGTATTGCTACAACGAGGAGGCCTTCGCCACTCTCGTTACATCCAAATTAACCGGTACCCTTGCGCAGCAATTGATGACGCGAGAAGTTGCATGATGTACTTTTTTTTTTTGTTGCTACGTCGTTGGTAAGGATGTAGTTCCCCAACTCACATCTTTGGTAAGGCGTTATATTTGTCGGTAACTTACTGCGTAAGTAGTAACTAACTCAATATAACATTTTGCTGTTTTGCATGTTATGCGGTATAATGTTAGTGGAACCGCCATTTACTGTGAAACATCATGGTATCTAAGACTAAATTGATTTGTATTGATACATTTTTGTTGGTCCTTAATGAACCTCTGCTTTCATCTGCGAAGGTATGGCCCTCAACTGATGTGAAAGGTGCTGGACATGGCAGAAGGGATTGATGTCGGCGAGATGCCCTCTTTCCAGCTGGTTCCCAGTTCTGAAGCAAAAAAGAGGCCGATTTCATCTGATGGCAGTGAGTTTTAATTCTTGTTTAACTGTTCTGGCTCTTGTCATGGTTACATTTGAATTATTTTCTATTATATGGCTAGCGTTGTAATCAGTGTTTGAATATGAGTCATTCTAGAATTCGTAGTGGAAATTTAGCTTTCAAGGTGCAGAAATGGATATATTTATATAATTGTCATGCTCATACATGACAAAATTTGACGAGAATGCCCCGCTTTGTTAGACGTCACTCCTGATGTTTCAGGAGAGCTTTTTGGATCCCACAGTGACTCCACAGTGACTCTGACTTCTTGCTCTAACGCAGGGGAAGAGCCTATGAGGAAGATGCCTGTGTCCAAGTTTGGTCCTCGACCCCGGTTCGAGCCTGTGCACTTTGTCAGCAGTGGCACTACTGGCAGCAGTGGCACGGACGAGAAGGAGAACGAAAAGGAGCGCCGGAGGGGCGAGATGAACAGCGTGCGACAGAGGGACTTTGAGAGCCTGTCGTCTTACGGCGGCAGGTCGTCGTACGCCTCCCCCGGCTCGTCCTCTTTTTCCCAGAGCGCCACGCCGTACTCGTCCGACTCGTGGGCCCGCCGGAGGGACCGGGACCGTGACCGCGAAGTGGCCGCCAGCACCTCTAGCGGCCTGGGTTTCGGGAGTCGAGGGTGCTCCTCGAACTTCATGGCGAGGACGCAGCAGGACTACTCGGCCCGATACGAGGCGCACGGCGCCCGGCAGTCGGACTCCTCTTTTCAGGCTCGTAGGTTTGAGGACTTTCGGGGAGGCAGCCGCTCCGGAGGCAGCTGGGACTCGGGCCGTCAGGGCTTGGGCTTCGGGCACCAGGACAGGCCCTCTTCCAGCAGGGCTTTTAGCAGGGTCTACAGCAGCCCTGGGGACAGCAGCCCAACCTCCCAGTCGGGATCTGGCTCCTCCCAGTCTGCCCCCGTCTCCTATGCTACGCTGGACGAGAAGCATAGGCTGATCGCCAGGGTAGCGGCAGCCATGGCCGTCACTTTCAAAGACCCTACGTCCATGAGCGGCCCCGACACGCCAAACTACAACTTCATATTGAGCCGCAGTATCCAGGCCTGCAAAACCAACCCGGAGTACATCTACGTCAACCTGAAGGACATCCCGCCTTCGGACCTGCCCAAGAACAGGAAGGTGCCCTCCGATGGCTATGCCTGTGAGCTTAGGTGCCAGTGTGTGTACCTGTCCACCGGGTACTCTGGCAGTAAGAATGGGGCCCGGGACCGGGCATCTGAGCAGGCTGTCAAGCTCTTCTTGAAGCCCGTGGAGGTGCGGATCGTGCAGCGCAAGTACCGGCATTCCTACGTCAACGACATGGTGGTGTGCCAGATGCACTCCCCGACCCCGGCCTTCCTGCCGGCGCTACGCAACCCCGAGGACAAGCCGCCGCCCAGCTCCAAGGGCCAGTACGAGCACGACCGCCGCAAGCACTGGACCGAGTTCGTCATCGTGGACAACGCCCACGACGCCATCTGCATCCTCAACAACTCTGCCGCCTTCAATCGGATGAAGATCGACTACCGGTTCGACCACGTCCCCAACACCAGCGTCTGGCAGTGCAGCGTGTACTTGCAGGACGAGCTGGTGGCCCAGGCGACCGGGAACAAAAAGACCTCCAAGCACGCGGCTGCGGAGGAGGCCCTGAGGAAGCTTCGCCTCAACCAGGCAGCCAAGCAGCACGAGCAGCAGCAGCAGTTCTCCAGGGGGAACCACCACCACTCGGAGCCCTCGGCCGGCCGCTTTGGGGGCGGCCACCCCTTCGGCAGGAAGAAGCACCTCAGCGAGCTGGTCATCCTGGAGAACTCCGACAACGCCATTTGCATCATCAACGACACGGCGCAGTTCAACAAGGTGTCCGCCGACTACAAGTTCATGGTGTTGCCGGACCACCGCTGGAGGTGCGAGGTGTACCTGGAGGGCCAGTACGTGGCGGCCGGCATCGGACCCAAGAAGACCGTGAAGCACATCGCCGCGGAGGAGGCCCTGGCCACGCTCAGGCAGACGCAGGCCGTGGTGAAGTCCAATCTGAGGAAGGAGGGCAACGTCGACGCCATCTCCCGGAACCAGATCCTGGCCCGCTCTGGGGAGGAAGCCACCCGGCAGGAGATTAAGGAGGACAACATCGGGAACCAGCTGCTGCGCAAGATGGGCTGGAAGGGAGGCGGGCTGGGCCGGGAGGGCGAGGGCATCGCCGAGCCCATCAAGGTCAAAGAGCAGTTCTCCCGGGAGGGGCTGGGCCTGGACGCGGACAAGCCCGGGAACCAGCTCAGCAAGCGCGACATCGAGGAGATCATCCGCAACTACGCCAGCTCGGACCGGCAGGACGACCTGCGCTTCTCCACGGAGCTCAACAACGACGAGCGCAAGCAGATCCACCAGATATCCCAGAAGTACGGCCTGCGCAGCAAGTCCTACGGGCAGGGCCGGCAGCGCTTCCTCATCGTCAGTCGCAAGGTCCACAAGGACCAGCTCATTGGCCAGCTCCTGCAGGAGGGGCAGGTGGGCCGGTATGAATTGGTGAAACCTCAGGCCTCGCACTGATGCCAGGACCTGTGCAGGGAACTCTGCAGTACTCCATTGTTGTGGGGAAATAAATGCACTTCATAAAGTTCCTCTGTTTAGTTCTTTTGGGCTTGCTGCCTCCACCCCACCCCCCTCCTCCAATGTTCAATACATATTTCAAATTGGCAGTTTTGTCTTTTTTTTTTCTCCCCCCCCCGGAAACATTCACTTTGCACTGTGTTCCTAATCCTTTCAGCGAGTGAAGACTTAATGCGTGTCATGATTAAGAAGAACTTACTGGACTTCAAAGTTTGCATTTGTTCTATGGGATTTCTCCACCCCTCTACTTCTCTTAAATGTCATTCCACAGTTCCTTTCAGTGTAACCTACTGTAGCTCACACCCTTTGCTCATGTATTTAGATTAACTTAAGCACCGTGTACTGTATTGTACATAAACTACCTTTGTGATTTCCCCCTGAATCAAATACTGGCGTTAAGATGCATACTACAAAGGGAGCCATGAAAAAAACAAAGCATTTGCAACATTTGACCTCGAAGCATTACATAAGTGTCATTTAGGTTGGATGTCATACAAGTATGGTATACTCGGATTGTAGTAAATCCTTTTTTCCGATGCCCTCAATATTGTATTAAAGTGCATTGCCCATGATCAGCAACTTACATTATGGAAAGCCTTGCAAAGATTCAGACACTTTTTGGACCTAAACTGTTTGTTTAAAGTAAAATGATTTCACTATTCAAAGTGAAATATCAGGTCAAGTCTTTGCTTATTTTAGGAACACTGATGTTGCTGCAAAAAAAAAATCTCAAATTTATTTGGGTGATGGTGAAGGTTTAAAGGGATCCAAGCTGTGTTTCAGTTGGCAGTTTGGATTTCCTTGACCAGGTAAATGCAGACTTTACTGCCCTGCAGTAATTTCTTCTTGACATGTTGCATAACGTTTGTGGATACAGCTGACTAGTCTGCCTGTTTTTACAGCTGTAATGACCAGGAATAACAAATAAATTAAATCTGAAAGGAATCTTCCCATTTAATTTTACATCTGTCTGGAGTTTTCAGACATTTCGATTTCTACAGAGACTTGAACGGTCGTTATTCTGTGATTTAGTGTTGTCCTCTTTGGTCTTCTTGGTAGACAGGCTATTGGGTTGTGAAATATGATAAAAACACCCCTAAGAAACGGGGAGAGGTGTGAAAGAAAAGAGAGGACAAGTTTGATATTGTCACCTAGTAAACTACAGTTGGCTACACAATTATTCATAACCCCTCTGCAGATTTATTTTCCATTTTTATATAAGTGACTATCATTTTGAAATGAAATGCTGTGGAAAAAGTATTTGCCCATTTGACCCCTCTGGATTTTTTTTTTTTTTTTTTTTTTTTTAACATGTCACTTGGCTGACGCCTTTATCCAAAGCGACTTACAGTTGATTAGACTAAGCAGGAGACCATCCTCCCCTGGAGCCAATGCAGGGTTCAGGGCCTTGCTCAAGGGCCCAACGGCTGTGCAGATCTTATTGCAGCTCCCCCTGGCCATGCTACAGGATTTCCTCTCATTATTGCATGCGTGTCAATTAATGGTTTCAGATCTTTAGACAAAATGTCAAATTAGACAATCACGAGACACATTATATAACTTCAGCAGTTTTCATAAGATGGAATGTTTTCCGTGTACTCTCATTTCCATTTTGCCTAATACGGCATCTTGTCTAAAGATCTGAAATCACTGACAAAATAGTCAATAAGTGGAAATCAGGAAGGGCGAATACTTTTTCACGGCACTGTGTGTAGATGCCTTAAGAATGATTTTAACAATCCTGAAAATGACTATGGGCTACGTGTATGCAGTATTATCATGCTAAATCGGGCTCTAACAAGATCCACCCATGTAGATTTTGAATCAACCTGTGTACAGTTGCATGAATGTAGAATAAAATCCAAGGTTTTGCAACTGAAACGGCAGGTCGGATCAGTTGTGCCGTCATAAAAACCGACCCAGCCACTGAGATCAGGCCATTCAAGCAGACTGAGCAACTGAGAGCAGCAATTGTCACAGGACAGAGAGGCTGGTTCCAACTCTGACGTGCAGAGCACCTTGGCTGAAATGGGAGAAGTTGTCGATTTTCTTCAGTAGTTAAACTGAAAAACCCCTTCTGGGAAAACCTAACAAGTCAAGCATGGATATTGCCAGAAGCCAGATGACAGACCCTGAGACCATCTGGAAGAAGCATTTGTGGTCTCGTTTGACTAAAGTTATTACTTTAAAAAAAAATGAGAAGTCTCATTCGTGAACAACTTCAATACTTGTTCACATACAATACCTTCAGAAAGTGCTTGGATTGGTTCAGCTTGGATTTATATAAAATCCAGTCAATTGTTGTAGTAGAATTAGCTTTTTGCCTGCCTGTTTTATGTTGGGAATGTTTTCACACTATAATGCTGCATCGCCTTTATGTTCGGACCATTTCATTGCAACAGAATTACAGGGGCAAGTAACTGACACCAGAGTCCTTTAAACATTGAAGAGGTTTCTGAGGCCAATGGCACCTGAGCTGCAGGTGAGTTGAAGCCTGCGGTTATATTCCCGTGCATTGGATGGTCACGTGCAGTTAGGGTGTCGGGTCGTTATCTAACAGGCTGAGAAGGGCACATTGCAGACTTTCATCTTGGGAAGAGTCTGGCATATAAACATTTGGAAAAACAAATTATTTTGCCCTTTCAATAGATTTTAGTCCTTATGGTTTCCACTGGCCCACTTTAGCTGTGTGTGTGCCATTTTGATTTGGAGGATGGTTGCAGAGCTAGAAAATCTAGGGGTCAGAAAGGAAAACAACTGCCATGTGTTTGTTCCTCCTGTGAATTCAGCCAGCTGACCGCACTAATTAGCCAATCCAGTCCATTGAAACAAAATACTGAAGAGGACTTCTAGTCTCCAAATATGGGCTTTCCACCTCTTAAGTGGTGGATATTGTACATTGGCATCAAATACAGCGTGTGGCAAATACTTTTCGAGCAAGAACTATAACTTGTGTGAAAGTCATGTTACTTGGGATGCAGAGCTGTTAAAAGCAAACAAACCTGACTGGCATTACCTACTGGTGCTACCTGTTGTCTCATGGGGGGGACCCTCTATGTTTGGCCATGCCCTGTTATATTTCCACTGCAGTAGTGGTGTTGAAGGACAACAAGGTATGTTTCCTGTAAAATCTAGCAGTATATTCTGTAGTTATTTCCACTTTTCCCCGAATTTCTAGAATTCATGGTTCTTTTCTGCAGACACACTGATCTGATCATGACTACTGCCATTTTGGCACTGTGCCTTTCTGATTTTTTTTGGTTGTGAATTTTGGTAAAGGGCTGAGGGAACTATAACATGCTATGCAAAGGCCAACATTTCATCAAAACGATCCGTTTTCAGAAATCACCCAAGATAATTGACTTTTTTTTTTTTTTACATTTATTTACAAGAAGTGAGAAAATGTAGTTTCTTACACGGGTTACTAGTGCAAAGTCATACTGTCACTCTGGAACTCGATGTGCATTAGAAAAAGGACTACCCAAAAGATTAAAACAGGCGATGCTTCTGCACCAGCACACGCATATGAGCATCACCGTCAGGCAGTTGGGATAGACCTCTCAAGCTTTTCCAATGGGGGTGAGGTGGGTGGGGAACAGCACCGACGGGACTGAATAGAATGAGCAAACTAGATAACCATGCACCCTGGCTGTAAGAAAGATTGAGCTCATCGCAGGCGAGAATGGTACCTGCAGAAACGCAAGCCCCGGCCTTCAATTTCTAATATTTAATACATTCTTCTGAACCCGAGATCGATGGCCAGATGTCCGGCATGGGGGACGGGGGGCCTCCCTTACTCGATGGACTTCGTAAAACAGAAATTTTCCTTTTAGCTAAAAGGACATGACACTTAATTGATAAAACCCTAAAACCAGTCATTTGGCTGAGGGCACTGCATGGAAATGCATGTTGAGAACTTCCAAAAGGATAGATGAGAATGAAGCGGGTGTGTTTTTTTGTTTTGTGTGTGTGTGTGCGTGCGTGAACCAAAAGAAAAGTACTCCAAACGCAAATATGTGATTTAAAATGACGAGAAATCAGCAGTCTGGCAATGGTCACAGGGGCTGAGCAGTCTCAAAATAAAAAATAAAATCTTAAAGCTCCAGAATTCAGTCAGTCGTCTTGAAGCAGCTACCTCAAACTTAAAAAAATAGACCAATGATATGTCAAACTCCTGCTTGAAGAAAAAGGAAAAACAACTAAATTAAGGTAATGTAATAGATGCCAGTTTAAAAATAAAAAACCGGGCACAACCAGGTACATTTACTCAGAGGAAGGTGCACTCTTTCCAGTAGGAAAACGGTTGGAGGGGTGAGGAGGCAACATCACAACAGCACTCTACCTTGCAAGGATCACAGAACAAATGTCTTTATACGCGTAGGAGGATGATGACAATTCAAAACATGATGTGTATTTTTAACTTTTCTGTCGTCTTGAGAGATTTTTCTTCTCCGTTTGTCTCTTGACATGGATACAGTTCATCCTTTTTGAACCGGCTCGAGGTCAACAATCACGCCAACTCTGTTCCACGATGGCAGATACCCTCTTCTCATATTCCCTCTTGTTCTCCTGGTACAGCTGGGCCGCTTGGCTGTTAGCCGGGCTGTTTGGATTCGGCTCGTCCAGCAGAGACTGGCATGGGGTTTAAAAAAAAAAAAAGTCAAATGGTAAAAATAGATAAATGGTATAATTAAAAATAGAAAACATGAAAATATCTTGACACCATTCCTGAGCGCCATACACCAGTTTTAATGAGAACACCAGAGTTGTGCACCCTGGCACTAGACCCTTCCAACAGCACCTTGCTTAATCTGCAACTATCCAACTGTAAATTCTTAACGAATAGGGTGCTAAGAGAAATATATAATTGCAAATAATTCAAATGTAATGTTCAAAACAAATATGTTAAAAAGCATACCGTACCTGTATAGAGGTTAAGATTGAAGAAACATCATAGGTTGGACTCCACCGGTTCTGAAGAATATCCAAACATATACTACCATCTGCATAGACTGATATTAAAAAGAGGGGAATGCAATGGTCATTCACCAGCAAAATAACAAGGGATTCCATCATCTTGCAAATTACACTTAAATATAGAATATGCAAAAACATATGTATACTACGCAATATTTATGCCAACGTGAATGAGGAAAACATAGGAACTGAGGGATTAGAAAAGGCCCTTACCATTTGGATGAAACATTTTGGAAACAAAACGAACTGTTGGGGGTTTATTTGGATATTCTTCTGTGAATTCTATTGTGAGCTTGAAAGTTCCTTGAAAAAACAAAAAAACAAAAAAAAGGGTAAGAAATACAAAAGTGAACAGAAGAAACAGTCAATTAATTTCTAGGGGCTGAAATAGATAGGTGCGCATTTGAAATTTGAGTGATAGATCTTCCCCACTGTTAGTGCTATCAGTTTTGCTCTTAGGTAGTGCCTGCCCACATATAAGGTAATACAGCAGGTAGCCAGTCTTGCCAACTGAAACTCCCATTTCCAGATGTTCTAGAGAGACCAACGTGGGACTACAGCAAACTTATAGCTGATCGTGGTCCTCCAAACTGCACCTTACGCATACGACTTGCTCAAATAAAATAGAGCTTTTGATTATTCAAACAGCACAAGTCCCAGGAAACTCAGACATGTCCAGAGATCCTGTTCACAGAACAAATCTTTATATGAGGAGGATGACGACAATTTATTATTATGACTCAAAACCCACCTTTTCAAAATCCTTGTCCTCCCTCCTGATTTCCCCCACCCCTCCCTTCTGTTATCCCTATCCTTGTCTAACAAAAAAAAAAATAATAATAAATAAATAAAAATTGCACTTATGATGACAACTATGTTTAGAACAGCATTCTATGTGTATTTTCCTAGTTCTGGGTGTGATGCTTTGAGTTATGGTAGAACCTATGCACTTCTAAGTCGCTTTGGATTAAAAGCGTCTGCCAAATGACAAAAATGGAAAATTTAATTTAATTTAAATTTAATTCCCCCATCGTCTTGTGATATTGCCTTCTCCAGGTTGTCCCTTGACTGGATACAGTTAATTAATTTAACACTGGCTCTAGGTCAACAACCAGGCCAACTCTGTTCCACAACTGCAGATAATCTCTTCACATATTCCCTCTTGTTCTCCTGGTACAGCTGGGCCGGTTGGCTTTTAGCCAGGCCGTCTGGGTTTGGCTCATGGTGGTCTGCTGGCGCTGAATCACACAAGTAAACATGATGTCCATGAGGCTGCTGAATGTGCAGACTGTCTAAGCTCGAGTTACTCCTCACCACCTACCCGATATGACAAGTCAGCCCAAGTAGTAACGGACTATTAGTTTACCACAGCATGTAATGCGGGTTGTTTATTCCACATCACTGCCAACCTGGTCAGGTTCACACTATTGTTAGGCTATGAGCCTCACCAGGCAGGCTAGTTTCCACACAAATTAAAATAAGGTGAATGAGTCTTTATACGAGATATTCAATCTCGGTACAGTGCTCATTGTAAACGAATGATGCCTTGACGATACCTTTGCCTGCAGATCCATTCGCATTTGGACTACAGGATTGAATTTATGCAACCCTCAGTGTCCAACAATCAGAAAATGAAAGCAAGGAACTGCCAATCGCACTGCAATCTTAAGACTTTGTCTGATATTATCAGAGCAGTGCCTTGTTTATTTCTGCACGATCATGCCACAGCCATGATGCAGGTCACACTCAAAACTATTTTTGGTAAATGCTCAGCTGAATAGCAACAGCATATTCACACCTTGGTACCACCTCCAGTATCATATTTCTTTATGCATTACTTCCCTATTTTTGGTCCAATAATGACAGTCCCCCCCCCCCCCCCACCGGTCTTCAGTCTGCCAATACTAACCATCTCACCAGGGGCGCCTCTATTGGCTCAGAGCGCTCCAAGGCACAGGTTGCACTTCCGCACAAATAATAGCTACACCCTGGAAGTGCACAGACTCCAGAACAGAGTGTGACTGCTGTACCAAGAACACACCCACAGTCCTAGTCCTAGTCACGCCAGTTCCCAACAGTGCAGCTCCATATTTTTATGTTCTTTGTTCTAGTTCTGTGTCAACTCAGTGCGGGCTTGAGACAGTGCTTAAACGCACAGATGCCCACACTCGGAAAAACAGCAGCAATACAGACTTCTCCCCACACCCACCAAATGCTAGATAGACGCATCTATGCTGAAACAGGCAAACCCCCCCCCCCCCCCCCCCAAGATCATTTTACTGTCTATTTGTATCAATGAATTCCTACAGCAGTCATTTCCAGACCGCCTCACATTTCAGCAATGTTGTAATAAACGATGGGCAGTATTTTAGGAATAACAGAACACAAACCATCAGACATTGTCACACACTGAGATGGGAAATGGCCTCTTGGTTTTGACCTTAAAACCCAGCAGTGACTAAAATTATGGCTATGCCCCAGACAACCCACTCACTGGGACTGGCAACTCGTTTAATTCAAACACAGCTGTGCAGCAGATTAAAGGTCACTCGGCTACACAGTTGTGCTGGACCTGGTCACAAAAAAAACAAAAAAAACGAACAATACCCTCAGTTTCATCCACTGTAGCCACTAAGCATGTTCTCATAGCAAACCCCGCTGTCTTTCAACCATCTAGCTGCACAGAAGAGCAGTGGTCATTCGTCAATGTCTAGCAGAGCAACAATTCATTTTTCTGTAACTTTTCTTGGCTGAAAAAGTCACATACTATGCATTAATCAAACTCCCAGATACGATCAGAAGAGGCCATGGCGAGTCGAGTGATATTTACTCCATTATGTAGAAAACCACACCGCGTATTTTTAAACTTACCATCTTCAAATGGCGTTCCCTCTGGCCTGCAAATGGAAGAAAATGTTAAAACTACTATCGTAAGATTTACATTAACTAGCTAGTTAGGTACCTTCATATTGGCTACTAGTTTACATTAGCTGACGTTAGCTAGCTAATGTTACTTAACTAGCTAATTTTAATAGTCCACTGCCAAGCCGAATAGGTTCACACTGAAGCTTAGGTAAGGATATATAAAAGACAAAAATACTGACAAACGGATACTATCAGTTTCATTTTAATTTCAAATTCAAGGTCAAACTATTTACATGGAAGCGAAACAGTTAGCTATATTAAAAAAAGGATCCCAATTCACTGAGACTACATTCATAGCCGTTAACGTTATACTGAATACTGTTTGAGGTCGAGTTCATTATGATGGCGAAAATTAAGTCTTAACGTTATTACAATTACCCAACTTAGTCAATAGCTAACGCTTGTTAGTTTGTTAGATAGCTAGCCTTCAAGCTAATGTTAGCTAATATTCTTACATCATATTTATGTGTCATTGAGATTGCTTAATAGATAGCAGCACCCGAACGTAAAACCACTAGCCGGCTAGCTAGCCAACTTAACACGCTCCCAACACAATGCGAAAAAAGACTTGCTTTAGCTAACCTGCTAGGTAGGTGTCGCTAACAGTTATTAGCAAGCTAACGTTACTTACCCGAATATTACTGCATTCCAGACCATTATATTGTTTTCAGATGGCGCCCCACTAACTCCAGCTGGGGGGTCTTCTTGAAGCCTGGTAAAATAATGCAATTTTCAATACTGTACTGAAATCCCCCCCCCCCCATTTCCTAACATCTAAGTTAGTTCTTTATAACACAACATCTGTGGTAGCGGCCTTCGTATTCCCGGTGTACCAAACGGCGTTCTGTCAAGTTTAGCTAGCTAGCTAGCTGAAGCGTTAGCAACAATATTTAAAAAGTCGCCATGTTAGTTCTACATGTACAAAATGCCCGAGTAGACACTTGGTTCTTTTCCACTACTTACCTTTTAAAATCTCTCATCAAACGCCGTCTTGCTGGTGTTGACATATTTTTGTAATTAAAAATAAAAACTGAAACAAAGTTCTCACTTCCCGACTTAAACAGACAATGCTACTTCTTACTACCTTCGTCAAACACTCAACCGTAGCTTCGTATTTCTGTCAAGACTGCCGATTTCCTAAGCCAGGATGTCAGAAGACTTCAGGACCGTACCACGTTCGATGCAGGGGAGAGGCAGATGCGGCGAATCAAACTTTTTCATTAATTCAGTAAAAATGGAATGAAACTAAAACAATTATATTGTTTATGCTTTAGTACCGTCATAACAAAACAGATTTGTATCTGACAATTGCCATATCCAAGATTTTTATTATTATTATCATTCAACGTGAACTCTTCTTGTTTCTTACGTAAGCTGCTCACTCTGATATTGCTTTCGCAATCATTACGTCAAACGTTACAGAAGCGTATCGCCAATACTCAGGCATGGACGTTACGCTTTTGCTTATTGCATGAATCTTATGGGAGATTGTCACCGTTTTGCAGCTCGTTAATGTCGAGAAATGAAATCACTGTACGTTTTAGAATTTAGTCTAGAAATTGAGAAGATTGTTGAATGTTTTGTTAAATAATTAAAACATAAAACATCCATTACAAAAGGCAACAAAAACAGTATTGAAAAGAGCGGAAAATGCATTTGAGTTAATGCATAATTTAATTTTTTTAAAGTGCGTCAACAGAACAGAGGTTTAATCACCTGCTACTTTTGCTTTGTAACTCCAGAAATCTCTGGTTAGTCCCCATTGAGACATTCAATTTTGTTAAAAATAAAAAAAGTTTCCCCTTTCACTGCTCTACGATGACATCACCGCATGATTCCCTCAGTAAGTTTAACATTTAAAACTTTTTAAAACAAACTATTTAAAGTGCACTTTGTAAACATCATAGGTATGATTGTAAAATAACAATTTCTACAAATATATATTTTACACTGACTGTTTACACAGCTGAAGATTATATACCACACATAAAATGCATGTTAAAAAAGTACATTTGTTAACAATATTTAAAAATGTTTCTCTGTTAATATTGGCTCTGACATATTAATGCTTTTCAGATGGACTGAAGCTATGCAGGACTGTTCAGAACATTCAGAGATGATTCTCCAGGCATTAGCTCCCTCAACAGAAATGACAGCAACATCTAAAAGAAAGTGAAAAGGCAACAAAGAAAAGTCAAACTAAATTATCCATGTCTACATCTAAATCTATACTTTCAATTATCATTATTATTAACATTATGTGAGGTAATTCAACAGGGATAACAGATAGTATTGAATTAATATTCAGTTGTGCTCTCAGGCAAAGTTTTTTTCTTTTTTTCCCCTGATGATACTCACATAAATCAGCTTTTTGTTCTCCTTGGTGTCCTGGAAGATCTTAAAAACTGCGTCAACATCAATCTTTAAAAAGAAAGGAATTGAACCTGAAAAGAGACCAGGGGTTTATTCATGCCCACGTATGGTCAGTGCACATTAGGCACAGTAAACACCATGTCCATATAAGGATGCATTTTTCATTTCATGTATACCTGACATACAGTACTCTGCAAGAGTCTTAGGCACCTGTATAACATTCGGTACAGATAAGATTCTTTCAAAAATAATTGAAAGGTCCTAAATAAACATACTATACATTTTACAATACATTTTTGTAATTTGGCAGAATAGTTAAAAACTGAATCAAATCAATATTTTGTGACCACCCTTCGGCGTTAAAACTGCATCACTTCTCTGAGATATAGAACTACAGGACAGCGTTGGCTAAGACAATCAGCAGGGAGGTTGTTCCAACTTGCCACAGTTCTTCTGCAGACTTTGGTTGGCTCCTTGCTTCTGATCTCAGACAGCCTTGATCAAGTTTTTAGGTTAAAAGTGGTCAATTGCTAACAGTAATATGTTACTTTTTAAAATTAAATACAAAAATGTCTCTGTAAAATTAAATCTTTTGCAAAATGAATATTTGGAAATCTAAAATGTGTCCTTTTATACTAACACACAAAAAATAAACATATATATAATAAAGTCTAGGGAGCCCAAGACTACTGCACAGTACTGTACAGTACTACATCTGCCCAAACACACCCAATGGAACTCAACAGAAGTTGAAAATAATAATAATAATAATTCAATTAATTAAAGCTTATGTCCCTGAACAGTACACAAGGACAGATGTAATTGCCATTCATTACTTCAAGGTAACACCTAAACACATACAGTGCTTCTGGGTGTTCAGTTTCTGTACAAAAAGGAGCATGGCTTTATAGTCATGCATATAATGCCTTTCTTGGAAAAGAGCAAGGAATGGGATTGCACATCAATATTGTTGTCAGTTGGGTTTTAAAATCTCCATCAGTTCAGAAAATTAATTACAGCCCAGTTCATGTATAGAAAAAAAAGAAATCCCCCTTTTTTAATTGACAGAATTGAAATGGAACTGGTGCTACACATACTGCTATTGATGAGCTGATGAGCTCGGACTTCGGTTTCTCTCTTCTGCTCGCTGGTTCGGGTTTGGCCAGGCCCCGAGTCCACTGGCACCCCACCAGGCCACTGCTTCTTCCTGAGCATGTCAATGTAAGAGGCAATCTGGGGCTCTGTGCGGTTTATCTTATTCAGGAACCAGATCAACCACCTAGGGGAAAGAAAGAAACATGTTTAAGGAAGACCACGTGAGCTTCATGACAGCTGCAAAACTACAGTCATGCAGACTATAGGAAGTGTTATCTTTTTTTTTAAAGCCCCTTACCTTCTCGAATATTTCAACTTCAATATAACCTCAATTGCGCTAATGATAATTCCATTACCTGACAAAGAGAGAAACAAAATCCTATCAGGACCTGACACAAGGAATAGTTTCAATACTGTGGCGGGCCATCACTATTTATTCCTTCTTTCTCATCTAGTAATTTCATTCAGAATGTCGCCATGACGGTAATAAAAGTCAATACAGACCTGATATTTCTTTCAACAGATCAATGATGGCTTTGTTGACATCGTGCCGCCCCTTGCCAGATCGGTCAAGTTCTTTCTTGTTTGGTTGCTCTACCCTTTCTCTGTACTTCGCCTTTGTGGGGAGACAGAGGCCATCGGTACAGTCATATTGCTGGCCTCCATCATCTTGTCGGGAATGCGATTCCCTTCCTGGAGGATCATCCTCAGACTGGCATGTGACTGGCAGACGCGCTGCCTGGAATAGAGGTGCCTCCTCCAGGCCTCCGCTGCTGTCTCCAGAGTCTCCAGAGCCCGCAGACGGCGGTCTGCCCGAGACGGCAGTAAACCGGCGACGGCCGTCACAGCTTCCCGTCAAGTCTGCTTCCTCATCCTCATCCTCATCCTCATCCTCAGCCTCACCCTCAGCCTCTGTCTCAGCCTCCGTCTCAGCCAGCCCTTCAGGCCCCATGGCCTCTGTGCCAGGGTCACCTAATTGTGCTGGACCTGGTGCGCCGACATCCTGAAAATAACACGCAAGGCATATGTCTGTGTCAGCTCGCCTTCTTGTCGCACGCCACTTCAATTACTGATGCTAGCGACATTGGACCTCTTGACCATGGAGAACTTCCGAGGCAGGGCCAATTCATTTACAGCAAGGAAACAATGATTTGTACCAGTATGGTGTACCTTTGTTGTGATATTATTAAGTTAGCATCAAAATGAGTTCTCATTTAAATTGTTCCTTCAACGTAACTGACAATTGACATGCGGTTGCCTAATATGAAGACCAGCCAATAGAAGGTTAGCAACCTAGAGCACCAGAGATGTGCCTTTGTTTCGTTCTCTCCCAAATGATGTCTTTGGATAATTAGGCCGCATAGTTTCCAGATATTCAATTCACCCTATACTTTGCTCACAAAAACCTCTTTGGGCTTTGCAGCCAGAGTAATTGTAAATGGTGCTCTCAATTATATGACTGGAGCAACAATGCTCCCTGTGTGCAAAAAAGACAACCAAGACAGTACTCATGACAGATAACAGAGACAATAGTAATGCAAGATCCATCTACACAAGGTTTTTATTTCACGGTCATTGGTTCAATTAAACACAATATTAAACAGTATTAAACAATAAAAATGTAAAAATTCCTAATAAGAATATAAAGATATATGATGATGAAAACAGGTTATTCAGCCCAACTAGGCAAGTTATTTACCTACTCACTATGGAGTATCCAGTCAATGAAAACTTAATTCACCTTTTTGTGGCTCAATATTAATATTGCATGAATTATTTGCATGATTAGGATTTTCCTGAATAAACTGGCACCATTGGTCGTTCCTGCACATCTACTTTGGTAAGTAAACTAAGCTTTTTGAGAACAAATACATAACTGAGTGACAACAAAAAAGGGGAAATGAAAACCACAACAATACCATGGTTGCAGTCTAATAAAATAATGTAATGCACACTGCCTTTGAAATACCAGCAGAGGGCACTATGGGGACATTACATTACATTACATTAATGGCATTTGGCAGACGCTCTTATCCAGTGACGTACAACAAAGTGCATACCCATAACCAGGGATAAGTGCGCTGAAAGACTCTAGAGGGAAGTACAATTTCAACTGCTACCTGTACAACAAAGATAAGGACGAGGGCCTATTTTTTTCTTTTTAAACGAACAAATAAACAAACAAACAACAAAGCAAAAGTGACCAAACTTAACTATCCAAACACTGCTTACCTAGCCAACTAAAAATACCGATACACAAAATCACAAAGACAACAGTTAAGGTTCACAGGGAGGTAGGGAGGGACGGGGAGAGGTGCTGCTTGAAGAGGTGCGTCTTCAGTTTGCGCTTGAAGGTGGGGAGAGATTCTACAGTTCTGACCTCAACGGGGAGTTCGTTCCACCACCGTGGAGCCAGAACAGACAGTAGTCGTGAGCGTGAGGTGGAGGTTCGGAGAGGGGGAGGTGCCAAGCGGCTGGTGGAGGCTGAACGAAGAGGTCTGGCAGGGGTGTAGGGTCTAATGATTTTTTGTAGGTAAGCTGGGGAAGACCCCTTAACTGCTTGGAAGGCTAGCACCAATGTTTTGAATTTGATGCGAGCCATGACAGGCAGCCAGTGGAGGGAAGTAAGCAGGTGGGTGATGTGTGAGTATTTGGGAAGGTTGAAGACCAGACGAGCTGCTGCATTCTGGATAAGTTGGAGGGGTCTGATGGCGGACGCTGGGAGGCCAGCCAAGAGGGAATTGCAGTAGTCCAGGTGGGACAGAACCATCGCTTGGACCAGGAGCTGGGTCGAGTAGGGGGTGAGAAAGGGGCAGATTCTCCGTATGTTGTATAGGAAGAACCTGCATGACCGGGTCACCACCGCAATGTTCTCGGAGAGGGACAGTCTGCTGTCCATCACCATGCCGAGGTTCCTTGCACTGGGTGATGGCCTAAGTGTGGTATCGCCGAGGGAAATGGAGAGATCCAGATGGGGAGAGGTATTAGCAGGGATGAATATCAATTCAGTCTTACCTGGGTTGAGCTTTAGATGGTGGTTGTCCATCCAGCTCTGGATGTCACTCAGGCAAGCAGAGATACGGGCTGAAACTTGTGTATCAGATGGTGGGAACGAGATGAAGAGTTGGGTATCGTCCACATAGCAGTGGTAGGATAGCCCATGTGCAGTGATCACAGGGCCAAGGGAACAAGTGAAAAGAGAAAAAAGAAGGGGGCCTAGGACTGAGCCCTGGGGAACTCCTGTGGCAAGGGGCTGAGGTGTCGATACCGTACCAGCCCAGGCAACCTGGAAGGAGCGACCAGAGAGGTAGGACTCAATCCAGTCCAGGGCTATGCCACAGATGCCCGTTGCTGACAGGGCGGACAGGAGGATGGAGTGATCCACAGTGTTGAAGGCAGCAGAGAGATCTAGAAGAAGGGAGGCTGCTCGTGCGGCATGGAGTGATTCACTGACGGAGAGGAGTGCGGTCTCTGTCAAGTGGCCCGATCTGAAGCCAGACTGATTGGGGTCTACCAGGTTGTTGTTAGAAAATAAAGAAGAAAGTTGAGTAGAAGCGGCTCGTTCTATGGTTTTAGAAAGAAAAGGAAGAAGAGATACCAGGCGGTAGTTCTGGATGATGGAGGGATCCAGAGTAGGCTTTTTTAGTAGCGGTGTGATGTGGGCCCTCGTGGAGGATGCTGGAAAACAGTCAGAAGACAGGGAGGAGTTGACAAGGGAGGTGACAAATGGGAGAATGTCAGGTGTGATAGTCTGGAGAAGAGAAGAGGGGATAGGGTCAAGGGCACAGGTTGTAGGGCGGTGGGAGAGCAGGAGTTGAGAAACATCAGAGTCTGTAAGGGAGGAGAAAGTGGAAAAGGAAGGGATGGGCCTAGAGGGGGGGAAGGGCACAGAGAGGGGGGCGGAGGTTGTAAAGGAACTGCGGATGTCTGTGACCTTCTCATCGAAAAAATCAGCAAAGTCATTAGTAGCGAAGGAGGACTGAGGTGGAGGAGGCGGTGCGTTGAGGAGAGAGGAGAAAATAGAGAACAGTTTCCGGGGGTTAGAAGCGGAGTTCTGAATTTGTGTTTGATAATAGTTTGCTTTGGTGGCAGTGACAGCGGAAGAGAATGCCGCCAGGAGAGACTGATAAGGACATGATAAGGCTTGCCTTTCACATACAGCCAGATTTTTTTGCCTTTTCACAGAAGGGTGGATTTGCAAAACAATTTGTTCCACAATGGCATTCTGGGACTGCTGTTGTCTCTGAAAGGTATCATGTCTGATCCTGTAATAAATCTGTTGAAAGGACACAGATAGAATACCCTCTGGCAGAAACTGATGTTACTTTCAAAATGCTCTGCAATAAAATATAATACAATATAATATAAGGATTTCTACGATAAAATATTACTATTAATATTTTTGTATTTAAAGGTTCAATAAAAAGGCAGAAACAGGAACCACAACAAAATGTAGTGTCAGCTGCCAGCCTCACCATGGTCCACACACAAACAGAAAGCACACAAACAGAAGACATAGTATTTAGTCAACATGAAACCAAAGAATGTATCACACTTCGTGTCACACCATAGTGATACCTTAGTAAGCCATAGGACAGAATTTGAAGACACTATGTGAAAGGGCACTGCTTAAAACCTATAAATATTTAAAAAATGCCTTTGTCTTTATGCTTTTTATTGCTTGCTTACATGCTATAATGGTAGGCTTTGCTTCATTTCTCTTTTTGGTTCATATTTTCAGTACATTTTCACTGTTAGGTGAAATGTAAAAAGAAAGGTCCTTGTTTATATACTATGGTAGGTTGAATATCCATCCATCCATCCATCTATTATCTTAACCCGCTTATCCTGAACAGGGTTGCTGGAGCCAATCCCAGCATACATTGGGCGAAAGGCATGAATACACCCTGGACAAGTCGCCAGTCCATCGCAGGACACACACACCATTCACTCACACACTCATACCTACGGGCAATTTAGACTCTCCAATCAGCCTAACCTGCATGTCTTTGGACTGTGGGAGGAAACCCACGCACACGGGGAGAACATGCAAACTCCACACAGAGAGGCCCCGGCCGACCAGGATTCGAACCCAGGACCTCCTTGCAGTGAGGCAGCAGTGCTACCCACTGCACTATCCTTGCTGCCTAGGTTGAATATCAAGTACAACATTAAGTATTTCATACAACAGTACATGATAGCATAAACCTGAGGCCACTTCTCAAGTGAGGGAGAAAATGCTGGCTGTCTTGTGAACTGCAAACGGTATAAGCCAAAAAGGATTCATCAGGTGTTTCTTGTTGCCCAGATGTGTCCTGTTAGATTGACTGGTTAAAAAATAAATAGTCCTGAATTGCTAATCTTGGTATCTTTATTGATGATGTAACTCATGATGGTAGCAGCAGGATGAATTCATAAATCTACAAAAACATTCTGTCTGCCAACTTATGGAAAAATGAGTCCAAACTAATTGGGAGGAACTTCATCATGCAGCGAGACAATGACCCAGAAGACACTGCCAACACAACAAAGGACTTCATTAAACAGAAAAAGTTGAAGGTTTTAGATTGGCCAAGGCAATCACCAGACCATAAGCCAATTGAGCTTGCATTTTTGGAGATTGAAAAAGGATGAAGCCAAAATCCAGCGCACGCTCCCAGATTCTGCGGACCTGCTCACCTCCTCCTCCCCGTCCATTTGGGTCATGAAGTATGCCATGTTCCTCAGCAGACTCCACACTTCCCCATTAGACTCCTCAGTTAGCAGCTGCTCTAGAGGGCACAGAAACCTAAAGACTTCTGTACTCTGGCCCAGCTGGCTGTCTTTAACCAGCTCCTGTGGGAGAGAGAGAGGGACTATAATACAAGAAGCATTCACCTTTTGATTCACTATGCTTTTGCAGGGGAATTAACTTAAAGGTACAATAGGTAATTTCGAACTTCTAACAGTTAAGAGAGGAATAACAGCAACAAACACCTTCAAACCACAACACTATTTATCCCTCCCGCGTTTCTGTTAACGCACTGACTTTGAAACGCCATTGGCTGTGGTAATTAGAATCAATTTTCAACCAATGAGCTTGAATTATTGTACAGTTATACAATGTTTTGGTAGAGTGTTTGGTCGTCAACATTTTGAAACCTGAATTTAAGGACTATTAACACAGGCAGAGGGCGAGTCATGTCAGTGAGCCTTTTTCAATGATAGGAAGGGATTTACAATGGTCTGGTAACATGCCAATGTTTTAACACAAAAATATTACCTTTTGTACCTTTAATACTTACTGATGGTAATGTATCATGCCTGTTTGGGGAAGACATAAGTCTGTACCTGTAAGAAGGCCTCCAGGGTTGCTGAGGCTTGTTGTTTAAACTTGTCGTTCATGGTGTTCTCTGTGCTTTCCAACAGCTCTGCTATAGAGGGCAGGTTAGCACGGTCCTGGGAAAGGCACACAACAGCAAGAGTCCATAAAAAGGGGCTGAGCTTCACCATTTAAGTTCAAGTTCCCTTTAACATTTGACCATTTGACTGAGAATAATTAGACACATTACTGTGATTTTGTAACCTTCACTAAGTGTTGCCTCTTTCACTAGATCACGCTGATCAATGGCTCATTTAAGATAAGATAGTACTTTATTAATCTCCACATGGAAATGTACATATTTGTCAACATGGAATCAAGCATACCATTAAAAACAATTAACAGTAAAAAAATAAAACAAGAACATATAAGATAAAGACAACAAGAAAATCATGAAAACAGTCAGTTTAACAGTTCAGGTTTTAGTTTAAGTTGAACGTTAACAGGTTTGGTTTAACATTTTCACGTTGCATGAGCATAACACTAAGATTTCACACACTGCCCTCCACACAGTAATGTGGTGGTACCTTGTCCATACTCAAAGTGTACTTCGGTTTGGTTTGGTTTGAAAGCTCTGAATATGGCTTCATATGGTCTCTATTTCTTCCATTTACATTTTAGTAATTTGGCAGACGCTTTTAATCCAAAGTGACTTACAAGTGCATAGGTTCTTCCACTGCCCATGTTCAACTCAAAGCCTCAGTAGAGTTGGCTATGGAGTGTGCAACGCCACAACAATAATGTAGAATTTAGTTATAAATCTAGTCATAGTCTAAAATGTATAAATGTTGCTGGCCCCTCCCTTCCCCGTGCACCTGTCCCTTACCTGCAGACAGCAGTAGAACAGTCGGATGTCCGTCTGGGACTTACTCACATTCCAGTTCAGACCTTCAGGTTTACTGGCCTCCTCCAGGCTAATGGTGAAGCTTAATTCACCATCCTTCTCCTGCACCTACAAGCCAATGTCACACAAAATGACCCACGTGATGTTTCCCCATTTCTTATATCATCAGTGTCAATTGGTCAAAGGTCAAATTGGTCATACGAGCAGAGTTGTTCTGGACAGATTTAAAGTGAGTAGACTGATTAAATAGGGTGCACCACTATTATTTCTGTAAGCTATGTCATATTTTATCGTAAATAAATAATATGTCACTCTTTTCCCTGATTTCTACAAGTCTTCCAATTAAAGTATGAAAGTAATTGCACAATTTGATTTATTTATGGAAAGGGAAGCATCACATAGAGAGAGAGGGAGAGAGAGGGAGAGAGGGAGAGAGAGAGAGAGAGAGAGAGACCTAAAATCAAGGTAGGTTTAGTCTCGTAGCAAACTAACCATGTTATTTAGCCTGTTAACTCCATTACCTCTGGTTAACGCTTGTTATAGTACAGGGGTGTCAAACTCCAGTCCTGGAGGGCCGCAGTGTCTGCTGGTTTTTGGTGCGTTTCAGAATGAGAGAAACATTTCAAAGTCTTTCATTGGCTAAAGAGTCCACACACCTTGTTCTCAAGGCCTTAATTGGCTGCTGATTGAAAGGGAATCACAAATACCAGCAGACACTATGGCGCTCTAGGACTGGAGTTTGACACACCCGTTATAGTGCATAATATAGAGAAAATATCAGTTGCTACATGGTGCAGCCTACAACTACAATAAGCAACATGCAACTTGTTTGAAATATTAAAATATGAACTCTATAGACATAACTATAAAAACTTCAAAGCTACGCTATAGCACTTTTGGAAGACTTCAGGAAAGGAGCGATACACCCCTCTGTGTGTGTTTTTATGGACCAGAAAGATTTCCTTGCACCTGACGACAAGTCCAAGCCATTACCCACAGCCAAGCTGCCAGCTAAGATATTTCGTTTTGCTGGATAAAATACCATTGATGGGACCAAACAATAGTTGTGCTCTTGCTTGCACCTCCGTTAATTATTTGTTGCTGCCATTTTTAATTTAGCCATTATGTTCCCTTATGTTTTACTACAATTAAAATTATAATTACAATTAAAGTTTTACTGCCATTTGAAAGCAACTTAAATAGTGAAATAAGATGCACTAAGCCACCATATAAGGATAATTGAGGGCATTCACTGGCCAGCCAAGCACCTTAGCCACTCGGCTACAGGCTGCCCATACACATATGTAATTATACTGCACTGACCTGCGGCAGTACAGGAGAGACATATCCCGCAGGAGAACCAATCAGGGGGCCTTTTAGGGACTCACTTGTTTGACAGACACTGTCCAGCAGCTGATGCACCACATTTCATAGAACAGCTTGAACTCAGTCTGGTCCTCCTGGAAAGAGGAAGTGCTGCTTTCACAGTCTCCTTCCACCTGAACACCACAAAGAGAAATATGCCAACCAATGAGGTTCCTCTCTATAGCTGGATTTGAGTAAAAATTTGCTAGGAATGAACTTTTACCCACATTTAAAGAGAGAGGGTTACCTCTGCGCACCCTAAGAAAATGTGTTGGTGTAATCAACATGTATGCTGGAATAAAATGTGTGAGCTGAAATGTTTATCAGAACACGGTGTAATGGAGGTGTTCAGTTGTGCGGCGGAACCCTGTGAAATTAGATTATAGTAGATCAAGTAGAACGGTGGACTGCATTCCTCATTAAACGTGACCGTGTTTATTTTGTGTGATTTTATTGTGTTGTTGACATGAAATGAGTAGATGGTGCACATTCACATTTTAGGGATTTACCAAACATTTATCCAGAACAACTTAAGAATCGTATATTCTTTTAACATCCAGCAGACTTATGGATATTTTCTGAAGCAGTTTAGGCCAAGTACTTCGGTCAATGGAACAATGGTGGTGCCCCACCAGGGAGTCCAACTGACAAGTTTGGAGTTACAAGCAGTTTCTCAGCCGTTATGCTACACTGTTACGCCTTCCTGCATGTATGTGGCTGACTCCCTCAGGTGCAGCCAGTTGATTAATTAATTTATTTGTAATAATTATGTTCAGCTGCACAAAAGGAATAAGGTTGAAGTTTCTGCAATTAGGCAGAGTTTTGAAGAGACTTTGTGGATTGAGTTTTGAAGGTGCTGTGGTTTTTTAATTATTTTATTTATAGACTGGTGTGTTTTTATAGTTTCAGCTGAGTGGTTTTGTGCCATGTTTTATTTGCAGTTTTTCTGGTTTTTGTTTATTTTGTAATGTCTTTTTTTTCTTTTTGCATTTTGATTTTAGCCTTTGGTTTTGTAGTAATTAGTTTTAGGTTGCGGTCCAACTATGCCCCACCATGTTCCATGGGAGGGGTTGGGTTGTAACACAAGTGCCACACAGTTCAAGAACCAAGCATCAGAAATGAAATGGTAGAACTTAGCTTGCTGCTGTAATAAAGTTTAAGGTAGAGTAAAGTTAATGGAGTAAGATTCACTTACGCTGTCAAATTTTTGTTGGAACAAAGCTGGGCGGGCAATGGGCCCATCTAGCTCGTCAGGCAGAGCACGGCAGGCCATCTTATCGCAGGCTTTTTTTTTTCTTTTTCTTTTGGTAGGTGTAATTTTCCCAAAAAATTTTTGCACACGCACAAATTTTTCCTTCATCTTGATACCTTAGATTTAAAAAAAATCAAATCAATATATTATACAGGCCAAAAAAACAAATTATTTTTTTTAATAAAATGTGGTATGAGCAATTCTTTCACTTCCAGAACAGCTTTTGCACACCTTTCTTTTTGGGTTTGACATTTGCATCTTCAGTACCCTCTCTTATGCTGAAAAGATCATCAAACAAAAAAAAGTGGTAAAATAAATACAAACACCAAATCACATTACATTACCTTATTGGCATTTGGCAGACACTCTTATCCAGGGTGACGTACAGTTGATTAGACTAAGCAAGAGACAATCCCCCCTGGAGCAATGCAGGGTTAAGGGCCTTGCTCAAGGGCCCAACGGCTGTGCGGATCTTATCGTGGCCACACTGGGAATCGAACTGCCGACCTTGCGGGTCCCAGTCATGTACCTTAACCACTACGCGACAGGCTGCCCATATATTATCTATTATAGACAAAAGCAAGACATGGAGCTGTCATTCATGCATCATTCAAAACCACTGCCTCTTTCCAGTCGATACATAAACGCCTAGGGCGCCACAGTCCCACTGGAGAGTCCCTGGGTCTAGTGGTTTCTTTCTCTTTCTTTTTCCTTTCTTTCCTTCCTTTATTTATTTCTAAACAGCTTTACTTAATCAATTAAGCAACAATGGAAAAGCTTGTGTTCCCCCCCCAGGCCAGTGTTCAGGAACCCCACAGGTTTGGAAATGTGACACTGCTTTGGATGGGGCCAGTAGATGAGTATCCACTCACGCTTCTTTGGCCTCACTGCCCAATGAGGAGGGTGCATCGTCTCCCTGCGGCCCCTGCACCTCATCCGTGGAGTTCTTTGGGGTCATGGGATCCAGGTAACTCACCATTAGCTGATTCAGGTTATCTGGGTCTGACAGCCATTCCACCAACAGCTGCAGCACTGGCGAGGGACAAATTCTACATCTCAATACGTTTTCCTGGTTAACCCCTTAAATATCACCCCTTTTCTTGACACAAGCTTAAAAATGACATACCCAAAATAAAATAGTAACTATTCTTGAACCCTTTTGACATAACTTTGCTACCCACAAGTTACCACAACTGTTCTCGCTAAAGCAATGGCATGTTAAAATAAGTTATACAGCTAGAACAGTGAGTTTCAACGCTTTCAAATGGTACATCAATGTAGCAGATATACCGTAACCACAGTGACTTAAAGCTGCAGGCTGAAAAAAGGAATTAAGGGGCTTGTGAAAGGGGTTAAATAAAGGTTCAATCAGAAATGGCATGAAAATACATGTTAGGTTGTTTTGTTTCAACTTAAGCTCCTATGCAGCAAATGTCAATAATTACATTACAATAAGAAATATATTGAATTAATTAATAATAAAAAATTAATAATTAAAATGATCCAGCCCTGAACCAAGACTGAACTAGAACCAGAAGTTAGTTCCTCCCTCTACTGCAAGATCTGCCACACTGTTAAATGCATTGACTTTTTTTTTTTTTTTTCAGTGCAGAATTTCAGCGGAAGGAACTGAATTGCCATGTCTACCTTTCCGAAATAATAACCTGTGTGGCATGGCATGTCAGAGATGTTGCGATGGTGCAATGGTGGACACCTTTTAAAGTCACAATTTCATTAAGGGCACAGCGAGTCAGGTCCTGGGTTGTGAGGGACTCAGGGAAGAAGTTGCGCACCAGAGCTTCAGAAAACACCCTGAGGACTGCAATCTCATCTGTCGTGGAGCTGAAGAGCTGGCCTCTGACACAAACAAAAACACAAACATGCACGCGCATGCACATGCGCACACACACACACAAACACTGCATTAGCACATTCACATATATGGTACATGGTAAATGTAGTATAATGGGCTCCAGAATTATTGGCACCCCTGACTGGAAATGCACAAAAATACATAAAACAATATAATTATTGAGATAAACTCAAAATGCCAACATGTGAAAAATACTGTACTTAAAGGTTTCAATGGAAACGACCAAAATCAAATATTCGCTTAATAAAAAATATATTTCACCAGAATCAAGGTTTCACAATTACTTCTTGTACTGCTGACATGGTTTTACTTTCCACTTCTTCTTTCTAAATCAGGGGTATTTCACTTTTATTTTACTGTGGTAAACCGTATACTGAAACTTCAGTTCAGTGGCGACACTGTATCCTCTGTGGAGTCAGAATGTAATAAAGAATGTGTTTGTACAGAGAGGGATTTGGGGTGTGGGGAGAACAAAGCTCAAGGTCAGGCAGACCTACAGCACTGCTTGAAAACATTAAAAGGCGTCAAAAACCGCTTAGCGAGAGGTCAACATAAAATGTGATTACGGACAGCAAACATGCAGGGTCAGCAGAAGCAGCCCACGTGTAGCATGAACTCACGCAAACTCAAACACTGACCTATAACTCAATGCTGGCCAAAACCTACAGGAACCAATCTGTCGGACTGTTAGAGGAATCCAAAATTTCCTTGAGAGTCAAAATTAGTCCTCACCTAATTTTAGGCTGCTTGGCATTGTGTAGGTGCTGGGTGAGGATTCGAACAGAATCCACAGCAATAGAAGAAAAGTTGATGTCGCTGGCTCTCCTTATGACCCGGTCAACAAGTGTGTCAAACTGCCTCTTCAGGGCGATATACAGTGGCTGCTTGTTCCTGGGCCCGGGGACATTGTACCAGGTCAGAATGTACTGGGAGTATGCGCACTCAAACACTGTGGAAACATCATACATTTCACTAAGACACACAGTCACCACAGCTGCCGTTTCAGGTCAAACTACTCAAAGTCACAATAGCACTCCAATATGCAAGCCATCATTAGACCACAGCCTTGAGAAAGTAGTTCCCTTTTTTTTTTGGTTCTGTTATCTCTACCCATGGCATTTCTTATCACTCTTACGCCAATGACACCCAACTCTATTTCCTTCCCCCCCGATATCTGCCTGCCTGCTTGGCTGATATCTCTGCGTGGATGACTTCCCACCACCTGAAGCTTAACCTTGCCAAAACTGAGCTTCTCTACATCCCTGCTAAGTCCTCTCCGTCAATCAACCTCTCAATGACTGTTGAGGACTCTGTAGTTTCCTCCTCCCGTACGGCAAAAAATCTTGGGGTAAGTCTTGATGACTGCCTCACCCTGGCTCCACAAGTATCCTCCACTGCCAGAACCTGCAGGTTCTTTCTGTACAATATACGCGGTATCCGTCATCTCCTGACGGAGAAAGCCACCGAGCTCCTAGTCCAGGCGCTCGTCATTTACCGCCTGGATTACTGCAACTCCCTCCTAGCCGGTCTCCCAGCGTGTGCCATCAAGCCCCTCCAGCTGGTCCAGAATGCTACAGCCCGCCTGATCACCAGTCAGCCCAGGTCGGCTCATGTCACCCCGCTTCTCATTGGCCTCCGCTGGCTTCCTATTGCCGCACGCATCCGATTCAAGGCCCTAGTGTTGGCATTTCAGGCTGCTAAGGGGACTGCCCCACCTTACATACAATCCTTGATCACTCCCTACTCCCCAGCTAGACCACTCCGGTCTGCCAGCTCTGGTCGCCTTATGGTTCCCTCTCTACGTGCACCTGGCGGTCGAGCTGCACGTTCACGCCTGTTTTCCGTTCTGGTTCCTCAGTGGTGGAATGACTTGCCTACCACTGTCAGGACAGCAGAATCCCTCCCCCTATTTCGACGCAGACTAAAAACACACCTTTTCAAACTCTACCTTAGTCCTCCCTCCTGATTTCCCCCACCTCCCTTTCTGATATTTCTGATATCCCTATCCTCCTTGTCTAACCCAAAAAATATATAATAATAACAATTATTATTATTATTATTATTATATATATATTTTGCACTTATGATGACTATATGTTTAGAACAGCATTTCATGTGTATTTTCCTAGTTATGGATGTGATGCTTTGACTTGTGGAAGAACCTATGCACTTGTAAGTCGCTTTGGATTAAAAGCGTCTGCCAAATGACTGAAACGTAAATGTAAATGTAATGTAAAGAACTAACAAAATATGTGTCACAGTCCAAATAATTGCGGTGCGCACTGTAGCACTGAATAGCACTTTCATTAGTGTCATGTTTCATTACATTACATTACATTACATTATTGGCATTCGACAGACGCTCTTATCCAGAGCGACGTACAGTTGATTAGACTAAGCAGGAGACAATCCTCCCCTGGAGCAACGCAGGGTTAAGGGCCTGGCTTTACCTTAACCACTACGCTACAAGCCGCCCCTGTTCCTTTGCAGAACAAAACCGTCTATTTACCCTGCTGAAGAGACTTCTTCACATTTGGGCACCGTAGGACTACTTCATGTGACAGCTCTGGTTCTTCCAGTTTTTTGTTGATAGCATCTATTTGATCCGGAGAGCCACGTTTCTGTTAAAGCAAGAAAGTCAAGGTTGAGGTGGGAGGCATAGGCCCATATGAAGTCTGCTTTCTGGACGGCGGACTGGCAGTGGCCATCGGCCACACAGAGATCAACACCAGCGGATCTGGGAGGGAAGATCAGGCTAGAGATATTCCGGCCATGTTGGCGGGAAGCAAACCTTCCACCTGACTGGGACCTGGGGAGAGGAGAGAGGACAGGAATGGGAAGGAAACACATGGAGCGAACTAGGCTAAATGGGTGGAAAAGAGGAATCCCACACAAGAGAGGGCAGGCAGCAACATCTCTGTCATCATGCAGTAAAAAAAATAAATTAAAAAAAAGAACTGGAAATTCAGTGATCCCAAAACGGTCCATGCTATGGCACTGTGTCATCCATAAACGATCTGCTGCTGCAATAATAAGCAGATGTCTTATGTCTAATCGTGATAATTTTTTTAAACATGGCAGAAAATTCCATCTTAACATGCCATTTTTGATTGCCTTAACATGTTTAAAAGCACTTCAGCCAACAGCAATGCAGGAATTGTGTGTTCATTAGCATATTTACACAAAGCCATGCATCACCACTATGACATTTCCGTAGCTTGTTTAGGCGTACTCGTGAACTTGTGATGTACCCCATAACGTAATCTTCCGGAGCATGTTAACATGTCTTGTTATATTCAGGGTGACATGGCTCAGGCAGTAAGAGCAGTTGTCTGGCCGGTTCGATCCCCCGCCCGGGCTGTGTCGGAGTGTCCCTTAGCAA
Source organism: Conger conger (assembly GCF_963514075.1). NCBI lineage: Eukaryota > Metazoa > Chordata > Actinopteri > Anguilliformes > Congridae > Conger > Conger conger. The sequence goes on along the minus strand of NC_083762.1, from coordinate 8,353,032 downwards.
GACACTTAATCCCTAAATGCTCCTGACAAGCTGGTCGGTGCCTTGCATGGCAGCCAATCGCTGTCGGTGTGTGAGTGGGTGAATGAGAAGCATCAATTGTACAGTGCTTTGGATAAAGGCGCTATATAAATGCCAACCATTTACCATTTACCATTCATAAGATTGTGATGTGCCCCATAACGTATGCCTTCGTGAGTGTGACATCATTCTGACGCCAACCCCCATGTCTGTGTCTATGCCTTTAAGAGAAATTAAAGAAATAGGCTACAGTAGCAGAAGTTAGGCTACAAATTGTTGATTCAAATAAAGATTTGAAACAAAAATGTCGGCTAAGTGTGGATGATGATATTTTAGGAAAACTGCCGATCGATTATAGTCAATATTCCTTTTCTACTTGAACTATATTATAAATGCTTTTAACACAGACATTGTAAAACTATTCATTTAGCGAGTTTGACAAAAATACATGCAAATAATGTATCCAGGGCGATGTATGGGTGCTATGGGGTAATGCACGGGTGGGGAGGAAATGCCATGAAAAAAAAGATCACATTGTTACTTCACTTGGATGTTTGAGTGTATCTATGGTAGGTACAGATTTTGACACTAGCACATTCATCTGCTAAGTGTGATGTGAAAACATGAAGCCTCCAGGTCAAATACACTGAGAACGGACTTTTCAGTGAAGTACGAGACTTCCAGCAGCAAGTCTCCTACTGCTGTTAAACTACATGCAGCATTTACTATTGAAATAAAAAATATTCGCAATTCATAGATTCTGGATTCAAAGATTTTTTAAATGTGGGAAAAGGAGTAGATTTTAAGAAATATGAACTGAAATATCAATTTAACTTCTTTATGGAAAAAACTGTCAGGTTCCAAAACAACAGACCCAGACCCATTTTGGACCACTGGCTACTAGGGGTGGGCAGATCAATACCAAAGTATCAATACTGCCGATACTGTGACTTTTTTTTTGGTATCGATCTCTCCCAGAAAATATCGATATACACACATTTTCCTCCAACCGCATTTATTATTAAGGTACGTGACTGGGACACGCAAGGTCGGTGGTTCGATCCCCGGTACAGCCACAATAAGATCCGCACAGCCGTTGGGCCCTTGAGCAAAGCCCTTTACCCTGCATTGCACCAGGGGATGACTGTCTCCTGCTTAGTCTAATGAACTGTACGTCGCTCTGGATAAGAGCGTCTGCCAAATGACATTAATGTAATGTTTAAAGGTATCGGTATCGATATCGACGACACTGGTCTAGTATTACTTGGTATCGTATCGAACCGAAAACTATCGCCCACCCCTACTGGCTACCCCATGGACACCCCATTTATATAGTTCTAGAACCGCCACTGCTTGTACTTCACTGCAACATCTACAGTCAAAGTTACGGAGCTTGTGATTAGTCTGAGGAATGTGCGCTTCTGGAAAGACAGAAATGACGCATTAAAAGTCTGCAGTTTCTTAAACGTCAACACAGTGAAAGCGCATATTAAAGCACACAAAAAGCAGCTTTGGTACACGTACCTGAGACGGCATTTTCTCCTGGGACAGATCCGTCTGAGTGCTTTTTTCGTGACATAAACATAGTTTCTGCGGCACGAATTCGATGATAAATAATCCATAGTACGAAAAAAACAAAATTAGGCCAAGGGTTAACAGAACACCGCAGATACAGAGGTACATTTCTATCGAAGGTCCACGCGGGTACTGAAGTTCGACATCCTGGCTACCCTCATTCATAAGACGGTTTCGGTTTTGCTTCTTGACGTTCTCCAACTTAAAAAAAAAAAAAAAAAAAAAGGCAATGGCCACAATTACCGAACCGAAGGCACACTTAAACGTAGCATATCACTTGACAATATTTATATGGATTTAATTATGTGGCTATAGAGTGCAAAATATAGTCTAACGCAGATATTTGGATCGTTTTAAGCGTATAGCAACAGTGGTGCAGTTTTGTGGAAGACTTTTTTTTCACAATACAGCTCCCCTATAATGTAAAAGGGCCGTATTTGTCCATTCGAAACGTGCATACTGAAGTGCTCATGCCATGTACAAAATTTTTTTATATATATTTTAAGTTTAAGTTGTTCCATATTTTACCAGTAAAGGACAAGCGCCGGACAGTTCTGGTCAGTGAGGGATGGGTCTCTCCTTTGATCAGCACAAGCTCTGTCCAATAGTATTGTAGGACGTAGAGGTGTGAAATAGTCATTGGCTCAGAGGAACGCGGGCAATCCTGGGGCCTCATTTATAAAACTGTGCTTAGGATTCACGTCAAAAGGTTGCGTAAGCATGAAACCGAGGACGTGCGTACGCAAAAAAATATTCTGATTTATAAAACAGTGCATACGCACGTCCCACGCCAGTTTTCCTTTATAAATCACAATCAACTCTAAATGTGGCGCAACTTTGCCAGCTTCATGTCCCGCCCACAGTTGCCTATAAATAGGCAGTGAAACACCCCTAATGAATATGCATTTCACGAAGACGACAATGGCAAACACTGAAAAGAAGGCCAAGAAAAGTGATTTCAGCCATTTGATTGCCTCTGAAAAGCTACAGGTGTGGGAATTATCCTGATTGATTGTAAATAACGAACAGTTCTGCACAACGAATGTGATGATGACGATGATAATGATAATAATAATAATAATAATAATAATAATACACGTTATTTGTCTAGCACCATTGAAAACAGTTACAACACGAGCATTAGAGGCACAGTTTCTCATTTCTCCAGTTAATGTGCGTACGCATGGGTCAGAGTTTCCGTGGAGGACCGCACATTTTCCCGTCAAGTTTGTTTTTTATAAATGCCAAAGTTTGCTTAAAAAGTGGCGTACGCATTCTTTTGTGCCTACGCAACGTTTATAAATGACGCCCCTGCAGTGTAAAGGGGAGAAAAAAGACCAGAAACTTGCGTTGTATTTAAATTTGCTATGTATTTAGCAAACCCTAGAAGAGGTCTAATTAAAATAAACAAGGGTAAATATGGATGAACATACATCATTCCTTTTCTTGCACATTTGTCTTGGCATTACGCTATGTCCCTTTCTGTATCTTCACCCATTTTTTAAAAGGTTATTTTACTGCAATTGTCTGAATTATACCACTAAGAAATCTATTTTAAAAAAATAAAAAATTCAGGGCTGGAAACCATGTGAGGTGATCTATGTAATCAGCTGCTTAATTGAATCAATGAAGTGATTCAAAACAACTAAACCCGGAAGCGCCTCCGTTCCAGGGGCCTCATTTATAAACGTTGCCTAGGCACAAAATAATGCGTACGCCACTTTCTAAGCAAACTTTGGCATTTATAAAAAACGAACTTGACCGGAAAATGTGCGGTCCTCCACGGAAACTCTGACCCATGCGTACGCACATTAACTGGACAAATGAGAAACTGTGCCTTTAATGCTCGTGACGTAAGACCAGGAAAACGGGAAGTGAAACAGGATTTAAAAAGGTATAAAGATTTGCCGGGAGTTGTGGCTGGGTATGGCTGCTGTAAGGACGTGCTTCGTCCCTGTTATACTTATTAAAGTGTTGTGTTGTTGAATCTCGCTATACGGGTTCTCTCCCTTCCTAAGTGCAACACAACATTTGGCGACGAAAGAAGTCGAAAATGATATACAACAGATACCACTGTGTAAAATAAATCGAAATTGATTGTTGTTGATTGTACTCTTAAAGGGTTCTGATTTTCTGCATGTTTACACTAGGACTCGGAACTATACTGTCCTCTCAGGTCCTATTTGCACTTGTTCTTGTGTTTAATTTGCACTTTGTTGTACGTCGCTCTGGATAAGAGCGTCTGCTAAATGCCATGCAATGTAATGTAATGTAATGTAATGTAATGTAATGTAATGAAATATTACCTCTCACGTATCATATACGAAGAGTTAATTTGCAAAAACGGATAAAAGCCTCTCTTACAACGAATAAACAAACAGCTGTTTGATTGATGCTCCCTGGAGTGCCCAAAAAATATGATTTAAACGGATTTAAATCCCTCAAATATGTAGACGAATTGTTAAACAATACTTCATGTTATTAAATGTATTCTCATAAATAATATGGTGAACAGTCGGACAAATTGCGCTGCACTGATGCCGTTTACAATGCGTCAGTCGGGCAGATACGAGCATAGTTTCATATATTGTTATCATATTCATATATTACGTTTTATAATGTGTTTATTGTTATACATTTTTGTTCGTTTTATCTCTTAATTTTGTAACTGTGTTTTCAATGGTGCTAGACAAATAACGTGTATTATTATTATTATCATCGTCATCATCACATTCGTTGTGCAGAACTGTTCGTCATTTACAGGATAATTCCCACACCTGTAGCTATCAAAGGCAAATCAAATGGCTGAAATCCCTTTTCGTGGCCTTCTTTTCAGCGTTTGCCATTGTCGTCTTCGTGAAATGCGTATTCATTAGGGGTGTTTCACTGCCTATTTATAGGCAACTGTGGGCGGGCCATGAAGCCGACAAAGCTGCGCCACATTTAGAGTTGATTGTGATTTATAAAGGAAAATTGGCGTGGGACGTGCGTATGCACTGTTTTATAAATCAGACTATTGTTTTGCGTACGCACGTCCTAGGTTTCATGCTTACGCAACCTTTTGACGTGAATCCTAAGCACAGTTTTATAGATAAGGCCCCAGGTTTACAGACTCCTGCACATAACTTTTGCCCTGCTTATTACACTGCATGTTTTCACCACACGGTGGCATGAGGAACCGTATTTACACGGTGGTGTAGGACACGTGACAGACTAAACGCGACCCAACATCTCCCATTTCCTCTCGGATAATCTGCGCTGCAAAACTAGAAAAAAACAACTACATAACCAGATAAAGAGGAGCCCATAAATGTGCCCATCTTGATGCAGCTTAAAAAAAAAATCTATGATTTGGTTGCTGTGAAATATAGAATTGGGAAATGAAGACTAAAACTAGAAGCCCTGTCATACCCTGCAGGAATCGTTGCCCACCTCTAGCCCAGGGTCTCCAGGCATTGTTGAAATCAGGTCATCATACGTCTGCATTGTCCATGCATGTCTGCACCTATATTTCAAATTCCTTGTACAGACTTAGGTACTTAGCAGATGGTGATTCTGACTAAGCCTTAACCCGATTGCATATGTGCACATTACACCAAGACTGAACAGGCAAATGTTCTTAGCATACGACCAGAAAGGGTCATCATTCATCATTAAGGGCTTCATCTCTCCATTGGACACTACCAGACCATATTGGATGATGGGGAAAAACAAAAAGGCAAACCAATGGGTAATACTAACAACATTATACTTTTATAAACAGTTTACATTTGGCAGAGGAAGGCCGGCATTCAGTTGACCATTTAAGTGCAAAGAACCAAACACTGTCAGTTTGTCCACAAATTGTCCCACAGAGCAACTGTTTTCATGCTACATGGGATTTGCCATTTCCTGTGTTACCTCAGATCTTTAAAGGAGTTTCATCCCCCACAATTACAAAACCAGAATAAAAATTCTAGGACACAGGTGTCAAATGCCAGTCCTGGAGGGCCGCAGTTTTGTTTTTTGGGAGCGTTCGGGGCACGTATGGTTCATTCAAGTCATTGATTGGTTAAAGTATCCATTTGCCTTGTTTAAGGCCTTAAGGCCTTAAGTGGCAGCAAATGGAAAGGAAACTACAAAAACCCGCAGACACTGCAGCCCCCGGGGATTTCGGTTTGACACCCCGGTTCTAGGAGAAATTAAAGCAGAGGGCCATCAGAACGAAGTCTAGGAAGCACCGTTAGCTTTCAGATCAATGAATCTGAACCATCAGCAAGGGCATAAAAAACCATAGCCTAGAGCAGGGCAGTGCACATAACCAGCTTGGGCACCCTGCCATTGAACCAGCATACTTGTCTCAAGGTTAAAGTCCCTGTAGAGCAGTTACACATCACCGTACTAGAGCCACAGTAGGCCCAGGAGATAAGGAAAGTATATTTAGAATAGAGTATAATCCACCTCATGTCACTGCTAATCCAACTTGGCTTTCGTTAACCACCAGGGGATGTTATGACCCAGTCTCGCCCATTTCTTAAAGTATGACGTAGAATTTCGGAACACAATTTGAAAATTGACTGATTTAACTTGCTGATTGTTGTAGCCCTTGAAAAGATTGCAAGGACTACAACAATCCAGCCAGCCCTCAGCTGACCATGTGGTAAGGAGCGATCTGGTAAGCAGCACTTCAAACATGTCTCATGACTATAATTACACTTGTTGCTTTCAATCAGCTGTCAAGACATTGAGGATATTTTACAAACATGGGACGAGCTTCAGGCCACAGCACTCCGGTCATGTGACCGGTGACAGTAACCCAACTTAAGACCTTCACAGCTTACTTTGGCAGAGGCCCAGTGCCAACCATGGAGGACAGGCAGCACGCTCTCAAATTCACATCCCAAACATTCCACACACCAGCCGGGCCTCCAGTGTGGAAATTAAACCAAGAGTGTCAAGTCAGCGAACTGAACGGTGAACCCCCTCTTGATTCATGGCTCGAAGGCTCGATATCACCACGCATACCTCGGTGCAAAAGAACGACAGCTAGCCACACACAGAAAGTAGGTTCAATCAGAAGGGTAAATTTATTAAAGTACAGACTAAAACAGACTGGCTGGATGAAAAGGTAGACGTTTTTTGTGCCCAACAGGGTTGTGGGAATGACATTGATGGAAGAAAACAGATCAAGTGGGGCGAAAGAAACGCATGACATTCCCCCTGTGCAACTAGCAGTGAGCACTAGTTGGTCCCTATAAATAAGGCGGAATTTTGACAGTCCTCCAAATGTACAAGATATGTTACAGATAACACCATTGAACAACATTAATGGCGGACATACAAAACAGGATTTAGATGACCTTCTTGAGCTCGTCGTACAAGACCAACACAAAGGCACCACCCATGCCTCGGAGAACATTGGACCAGGCTCCCTTGAAGAAGGCCTTGCCACCTTCATCGCGGGCAATTTTCTTCCAGCAGTCGATTGTGCCGGAGTACATGATGTCAGCTGGGAGAGAGGGGGGAGGAGGACACACATTGGTCAATTTACAACACCAGCTAAAGCTGAACAGCACAGAGCCAGCATGCCAGAATTCCAAAGTCACAGACAGGGAACAGCACCGAGATGGAAACTATAGCCACGGCAGTAGGATGACCAGTGTACAGCGTCAAGTCGTGCTCACCTCCTTTGCGCCCGGACTGCATCATCATACGACGGCGAACGGTGTCGAAGGGGTAGGACGTAAGTCCGGCCACTGCAGTGACTGACTGAGCAATCATCCAGCTCACAACAATGTGGGTGTTCTTGGGATCTGGCAGCATACCTGAATTGAAAATATCAATGTAAAAATTGAACGCAATTGAACAGAAACCCATAAGGAAAGTCAGACAATTACCATACAAATGGTTACAACATCCATCAAATTGGGTTACATGAGCATTCAAAGACCCATTATAGCCGTGGACACCTTAGGAAACCCCAAAGGTGCATCATCTATGACGCAACAAGGCAGGGGCAATGCTGCCAACAAACGGGTCAACAAATAAAAATTTTTAAAAAAAGTACCTTTAGCAGTGTCATAGATGCCGAAGTAGGCAGCTCTGTAGATGATAATGCCCTGGACTGAAACATTGAAGCCCTGGTACAGGCCCTTCAAACCGTCAGACCTGAACACCTTCACCAAGCAGTTGCCCAGCCCGGAGAACTCCCTCTCGCCAGACTTGCCAACGTCGGCGGCCAGCCGGGTTCTGGCGAAGTCGAGCGGGTAGACGAAACACAGAGAGGTGGCGCCGGCAGCTCCACCAGAGGCCAGGTTACCAGCAAAGTACCGCCAGAACTGGGTATGCTTGTCAACGCCATCCAGGAAGACCTTCTTGTACTTGTCCTTGAAGGCGAAGTTGAGGGCTTGGGTGGGGAAGTATCTGATGACATTGGCCAAGTTACCCCTCCAGAATGACATGAAGCCCTGCTCCTTAGGAATGCGGACGACGCAGTCCATAATGCCCTTGTACTGCTTATCGACGGTGATCTGTTTGCTGGCATGCTGCACCTGTATTTAAAAAAAAAACAAAACGTGAATCATGAAGGCGTACACTGTCGATTAAATGAGCAATTCATTTTCATTTACACGGCACTTACTACAATCAAAAGCCATCCGCTCTGCCTCCTAAGCTATATTTACGCGTTCGGAACAAGTAGCTAGGGACAAATTGATAAGTAGAACGAGAAAAGTTTACCTGGCATAATGGCCTAGCAACCGATGATTAACGAACGCAGCGAATATTAAAATAGCTAGCTACGGGTTTCTGGCAAGTATCTAGTCTGAATTCGTCATCTTAACAGTAAAGCAAAAATGCAAACCTAAAACATGCAATTGTCCTTAATGTTAAATGAATGTCACAACCTTCAGAAATTACCTTCAACCCAGTTCGCTCGCTAGCATTCCTGTATCAAAACGGTAAACCAAATCAATTTAATCAACTTAAGCCATACTAAAAATGAATCCGGCTAAGTACCTAGCTAGCTAATGGCCGCAACCACTTTAAAATAGGAAGTGAAGTTTCACTGCTAAGGTTAGCCAATCCACGCAAGGCCCGAGCGCGGCGAGGCCTACCCTTGTCGCGACCTTGGCAGCAGACACAAAGATATTGCTACATTTTAGAAGATGTGTTCCCCAAACCGCTTTTCACAACAATATGGTTATCACAATTCTACGTGTATTGACAGATCGAGCTTTTAAGCGTACCAAGTTATTAACGTCCGCTAGCTAGCTTCTAACGTTAGTAACTTACGGTAACTTTGCCGGCCAATCTTAGCCAAGTCAGCCAATGTCAATGAGCCTTTGAAGGAACGAATATCAGCACGGTCGCATAGCGAATCAACTAACGGTAGGTATTCTACTCTACCATCTGTACCGTTAGCGACACTGCTAGTGGCTAATGAACTTGATGTGTTAATACAGGTCACGTTAGAAAACGTTACTTGGCTACAGACCAAGGTGACAGACTTTGAAAAAAACAGACAGCTTTTCGAGACGGGAAACAAAACAGGCCTAACATTACATAAGGAAGGAAAATTAACCAGTCAGAAAAGCCAATTTAGCTGCAGCTAACGTTACACGTGCATTCATGAAAAGGTTAACGTTAGCTAGCTACATAAATACATGACCTCCGTTAACTTAGACCCACCAATTAATTATGTAGTTAACGGGAAATCCAGAATATTGCAAAACGAATAAAGGATTAAAACAAGACCGTTAAAGTAGATTAACGGTAGTCAAAGAGTGTAATTCATTTTGTGCCGTGCTAAATCGCCGTGGCTGCAACAATGGGTCGCGTAACCTAGTGTTAGCGTATTAGCCAAGCATTCTTATGTAACTTGACTGGACCTAGGCTAGCTTGGGATCTTGTAAGCTTAAATTCCAGTGAATGATCTTCTATTGAAAGTCAAACGCAAGAGCAATCATTTATTTGGCCAACTATTGAGAATACAAATGTAGTTTGTTAAATTCCGTTAAAAATGGCCAACTATGCAGCTCACGCTAACGAACCTAGCTGACGCTAAACGGCATCCGTTAGCAAAGACAAGCAAAGTTGCCAACATGAAATATCACGTTACCTGAAGAAGAAGCTTGACTCTTTCGATGGGGGCAACAGCTGTTTTGGAAATGGCAGCCGCAATGCCACCGGCCAAGAAGTCCTTGCCAAACGAAATCAGGGTATCACTCATCTTTTACTGTGGGCAAGGAGGCGTTGGTTCTGGCGGACAATGCTGAGCAGCCGTGACACTCAAGTACGACGGCGGTGCAGTCGAAATGGCCGAGTGTTTCGAGGAGTACGGCTTTAATACGAATATGCTCGCGAGACAACGCGGGAATTCGGAGGATGACGTTAAATATATTCACTACATCATATGACGCCTGGATTGTTCCATTACGAAGGTGTGAAGGAGGGGTTGAATGACTAGATTTTGTAGATATGAACAATTATTTCAAGGTTAAATAGCTAAATAAATGGTTTGAAATTGGTATTGGTATATATTTACGAGTGGAAGGTCTTCAATCTGTATGAATTTGTGATTGGCAAATTACATCTGAACGAATAAAAGGGACTGGTTTCACAGACCGATTAATGTTAGGCCGAGACTAAAGTGAGTTTTGTATGTAGAATTAACATTCAAAATGGACTTTAGGTCTAGGCTTAATCTGTGAAACTGGCCCAGAGTAAACTTGTGCAAAGAATAAGTCTACTTGGAACATTGGCATCATATAGGTGATTTGTTTCATAATGATACTTGTCAAGAGCTGACCTATGAAAATGTCATACATGTTAAATAATTGTCATTTAGAAAATATTGGTTAGTTTTAAAGGCTATCAAGCAGGCCTATTCTTCTGTATACACTCTTTATTCAGGCACTGTATTCAGTGACAAAAGACATGGCTGTACCTATTGGTTCTTTATTACTAATTAGAGAGTACATCTTACTGTCCTGAACTGAGATATATCTATCTCAGCCCAACATCCATCCATCCATCCATTATCTGAACCCGCTTATCCTGAACAGGGTCACGGGGGGCTGGAGCCTATCCCAGCATACATTGGGCGAAAGGCAGGAATACACCCTGGACAGGTCGCCAGTCCATTGCAGGGCACACACACCATTCACTCACACACTCATACCCACAGGCAATTTAGACTCTCCAAACAGCCTAGCCTGCATGTCTTTGGACTGTGGGAGGAAACCGGAATACCCGGAGGAAACCAACGCGAACACGGGGAGAGCATGCAAACTCCACACAGAGAGGCCCCGGCCGACCGGGATTCAAACCTAGGACCTTGCTATGAGGTGGCAGTGCAACCCACTGGACCATCCGTGCCGCTCAGCCCAACATGTATGGTTTTAAAGTATTTATGACTCAAGGCAAATTATTTATTGGAATAGTGAAATGTCAGTATGACACAAACATTTAGTATATTCTTCAATGTTGCAATAATTCATTTTATGGGCAAGAGTTAATATATGTTTATTTACTGTAAATGGATTTATGTGTATTAACATGCTAAAATCGGCGGCATGGATGGTGCAGTGGGTAGCACTGCCACCTCACAGCAAGGAGGTCCTGGGTTCGAATTCCCGTCGGCCGGGGCCTCTCTGTGTTATGTTTGCATGTTCTCCCTGTGTCTGTGTGGGTTTCCTCCGGGTACTCCGGTTTCCTCCCACAGTCCGAAGACATGCAGGTTAGGCTGATTGGAGAGTCTAAGTTGCCCATAGGTATGAGTGTGTGAGTGAATGGTGTGTGTGCCCTGCGATGGACTGGCGACCTGTTCAGGGTGTATTCCTGCCTTTCGCCCAATGTATGCTGGGATAGGCTCCAGCCCCCCTGCGACCCTGTTTAGGATAAGCGGGTTAGGATAATGAATGAATGAATGAACATGCTAAAATCAGGACTCATCTTCATATGAATGCGAGGCACACAAGGGAAAAGAGCTTATTCAGACATTTAAGCACAACACAGTGTTGGCATTTGGTTTTCTCCGTAAAATCACGAATTCAATCCCAATAAATGAGCTAAACTACGTAATCAACTGGCTCGTTCAATAGATCAAGTAAGAGCTGAGAAAGAATGGAAACCAGATCCCAAAGCTCTCCAAAACCCAGGGTGGGGACTACTGTAATACAACCTACTAGAGCGGTGCACATGAAATGACTGAGAAATATGCAGGAAATCATTCAATGCACATTTGTTTTATTACACATATGAAAATACACTTTCTTTAGTAAATGAAATACTTATAAACATCATATGACAGACAGTAATTGCATTTTCCATGAAATTTCAATGGAGTGGTCTGTATTTCTAGAGATGTGGCAATGTGCTTTCAGCATCTGATTGGCACTTCATTTCAGGAATGAAAAAAATCCATTACGAGATAATTAAAGTAAATTAACGTAGATCTACATAAAAAATAACCACACAAATTTCCTTGGTGTAGATGTGTGCATCAAACACAATGCCAGCAATACTTGTATTAGCATTAATGCATTAACATAATTCCAATGATTCTGCAGAAAAAAATCTCTTTAGCAGCAGTAGATCAGTGCTTCATATTTCTGTGTCCTATCCTTTATTTTGGATGTGCTTGGAACCTAACCATGACATAATACTGTGCATTATGGACTCCCTGTAGTTTTGAATGAATAAAGGCAATTCACACAAAAGCTTCAAGTTTAGAGAATGGTATTGCAGGTTGTGGCCTGAACGCAAACTTACTTGGAAGTAAGTACCGCTGAGTATGTGAATGTTGCCGTGTAATGCATTGCCACTTGCAAATACAATGTGGCATGAGGAATACACGCTTCCTAACAACTGGACCAACTGCATTATGTACTGCCTCGGGTAATTCACAGGGACACCACAAACTATGCAGTAAACATCCGCACCATTGCTTCTCCCCAATCGAGACACAGTGTCCTCCCCAAACTTGTCCAACAAACATTTCTGCTCCATTTGGGGAGGTGCAGGCAGACTGAGTTGAGGATTCTTCCTCAGCAGTTTGGGGCCTTAGGGCCTGGAGGCCTGTGTCACCACCGGTTGTCGATGGTTGACTGCTTTGCGCAGAAGTTCCTGTTCCTCAGGTACCGCTTCACTTCCTCTAGCTCTGAGGGGCCCAGGCTCTGGTCCACGCCCGGGGTGAGCTGGTAGCTCAGCGGCGATACGATGTAGCCGTTCCGGTACAGGCAGATCTGCTTGCACATCTCAAAGCAGCTGAAGAGCAGGCCAAAGTAGGGCACAATCTGAAGAAACCAAAACACCAAAATATGTATCAATGCATATGCCTGTGTGTAACCTTTTTCTATTTCTTCAGCTTAATGGGCGGCCTGTAGCGTAGTGGTTAAGGTACATGACAAAATCCTACCCAAAGGTTCATATTCATATTTTTGAGGCAACTCCAAAGCATTCATTTCATACAAAATGTACTTTCTGGACTTCCAGATTTGCCAGGAATGAGGCTTCGCATTATCATATGGAATGCTGCAAGGTGACAGGCCGTCAGTGTAAAGCCGTTGTCCAAACCCTTGAAATTCAGACTGAATCAGAATCATCCATAAGCAGTGCAATTTGACCAGGATTAAATCAAAAGTTAAATGAAATCAATCTCTGACAAATGACAAATTATTATACACATTGTTATGTTTTGCAATATCCAGATTCTTGTATGGATGTTTGCATAATAAAACAAGAGAGGACACAGTATTGGCATTGTTTTCTGTGATGCACTGTCTTCCCCAAAAAAGGCTGGATCCACACATAGAATACCACTGAGCAAAAATGAGAGGGTGTGTCTTTAGTCCAGGTAGGTAACCAAGGTACGCCCAAAGGGAAACCCGTTTAGCTTCATCTGAGAGTGCTGTGCTGTTTCTGGGCGTGGCTGTATCCGCCTGGTTTACATTCCACTGTGTTACAGGCTACAGCCTCAGGAGAATAGGACTAATCTACGTGTCCTGTTTCAGAGCATTGGTGTGCATAAAAAATACCGTACCGTGTCACTTTAATGATTTTCCACTCACTGGTGCATCTTTATAGAGGAATGGAATTCTAACCGCTTTCCAATTCCACCCAGTATTAAAAAAAAAAAACTTGATCTTAGTAATATTCCATTTGAAATAAATGATTTACTATTGCAATACCTGTTTCTATACTTTGGGGGTCATGGGAACATGCGTTGACATGGAGCGTACAAGTTAAATTATAAAACCATAAACTGACTGAAGCTCTAAATATCAGATATTGGAATATTGCCAGTGAGTGGCACCTAAGGAAAGAGAAGGAATGGGGTGTCTCGGTGGCGCAGCCTGCAGAGCACTGACCACATGCTCATTGTGAGCCGCGACGTCAACGGTTCGAATCCGACCGTCTGACAATTTGTCGCATGTCTCTCCCTCTCTCGCCCCCATTCTTCCTGTCTCTATATACTGTCCAATAAAGCTGAAAAAGGCCTAAAAACTATCTTTAAAAGGAAAGAGGGAAAACCAAACAGATGAAAGAGGGTGCATGTAGACAAGCCGTACCTTGATCACGTTGGCGGTGAGGCCGCTCCACAGAGACAGAATCCCCTTGTTTTTGACGACTTGCCTGAAGCAGTCCAGCGTGCCGCTGAAATGGACGTCAGCCCCGCCACAGTGCGGCAGCAGAGCGCTCTGGGCCTGGAGGACAGAGGACAGAGGACAGAGGACAATTACCCGTCAAGTGTGCAAGTGCCGTGGCCACGCACCTCAGAGCAGTGCGAGGGGACTAAGGTACTAAGTCCCCTCGGGGACATTAAAATACGTTACAGGCATTTACCAGACACTCTTATCCAGAACAACTTACACTCACCGAGCACTTTATTAGGAACATTTTTACTTTATTACACCTACTTACTCATGCGATTATCTAATCAGCCAATTGTGTGGCAGCAGTGCAATGCATACAACAATCATGTAGATACGGGTCAGCAGCTTCAGTTGTTCAATGTTCACATCAACCATCAGAATGGGGAAAGAATGTGATCTAAGTGACTTTGACCGTGGAATGATCTTTTGTGGTTTCAGTATCTCAGAAACTGCTGATCCCCTGGGATTTTCATGCACATTAGTCTCTAGAGTTTGCAAAAAATGGTTTTAAAAAATCCAGTGAGCAGCAGACAGAAAGGTCAGAGGAGAATGGTCGAAGCTGACAGGAAGGTGACAGTAACACAAATAACCACACCATTACAACAGTGGTATGCACAAGAGCGTATCTGAACACACAACGCATCATAACTCTAAGTGAAAAGGCTACGGCCTTTTAGAAGTCTAAAAAATAAGTCTAATAAATGCCTAAAAAAGGTGTTTACATAGCTACATAGCTTTTTCCATAGTATCCAGCTACACATTTCCTGAAGTAATGCAGGTTAAAGACCTTGCTCAAGGGTACAAGGGGCATGTGTCCTACCTGGGAATCAAGTCCGCCACCTTTGGGTTACGAGCCCAGGTCATAAACATTAGTGCTACACTGCCACTCAAGCCCTTGATTAGTTGCAATAGGTGAGCTTGAGGTGGAACGCCTCAAATACCTGGATACGGCTGGGGGTACATGGGGAGAGGTTTGGGAACCTGCCTTAGAGGTAGTCATTGCAAGGTACTATCACAGGCTATAGTCGTGAATGCAGATACTGTACCTGCATGTTACCAGGCAAGCTCATCACAATTACAATGGCAAATTACCCAGTATAACAATTGTATATGTAATATAGACTAATATAACAAAAGTCTACATTTGGAAGGAGGAACACACTCAGGCTCACAAGGGGTGATGTCCAGTAGACCAAACAACATATATCCACGTGTATCCATCTTTCCTTTATAGAAGCGTGGCTTAACAACAACTTTGTAGTAATACTGATAGTACTTTCTCTTGAGCTTGCTTAAGCATTAAACAATGTCCAATGTTCTTCGAATATTGAAAGACATTCATGACCAAATGGTTGAAATTTGTCAGGACCAGGAAATTGTTTTTGAATTAGCAATATAATTAATTGCCAGTTACAGAATTTTATTTAGCAATAGAGCCTATGTCTTCCATTTACAAAGCAAATTGAGTGTAGAGTTTTGCAATCAGCCTCCCTTAAAGGCATTGTCGGCACAGTGATTCACGAGTCACTCTGACTCACTTGGTATGGGTAGTGACGCCCATTGCCCTTCACAGGATGTTAGGATTGCTTCAGAAGATTGTACTTAAAGACCGCTACCTGCAACAGTAGCTTCAGCTAAAACGAGCATTTCACAAAATGTGCAATTCTGCCATTTTCAGACATGGTGTGTGATGGCAATAGTTCTGTTGTCTGAAACACAGCGTCAGTGTAACTTTCCTTGTCTTTAAATGCAGAGTGCTGGGGGGGGTGGGACAACAACTGTGAATCTGGACTCCCTACATTGTGAATGTCGAGAATAATTATTGTATTTCTCAAATGCTATATTTACACACTCCAGCTCACATGTTGTCTCTTTCAAATGTCACATGTCCGGCAACAAATGGGCGGACATGTGACGAAAACACAACAGGGAGGGTCTGCTCTTTATCGCTCCCGTTTATGGTTCAGTTCCACTGGGCAATGCAGGTTTTCAGAGGTACTTCCAAGTCGTGAGGTTACGCAACCAAGCTGCAGCAAGTTTGTTTGCAGGCAAGTGCCCGTCCCCCATGGAAAAACAAGCCCCGATCTCACAAGGAGTCCCAACGACTGTGTAGGAAACACAACGCTAGCCCTGAGGGACCATACAAGACCCACACTCACAGGCAGGGCCTTCCACACAACATACTGTGCTATATATAGATAGCATATTATAGTGAGCGCGGTAGCGTTGGTTGGCACTTCCATTCAAAACATGAAATTGTGAAATTCGATATCTCACCCATTTCAAAACTAATCTCAATGCCATTTCACAGGTCTACTACAATGGCTACGGGCTCACCAAATACCGCCAAAAACCGAAGACTTTTTGAACAAAAATAACTCAATTTAGATCCAACGGAAAAGCCTTACAAGACAGGAAATTAAATTGATCAGCCCCACTCTACATCAAGGTATCAGCCCAGATCTTTGACAACATGAATTAAATCATGCATACAGTCAGGTCCATAAATATTTGGACATTGGCAAAGCTATTGTTATTTTAGCTGTCTACCACAGGATAGTTGACCCTCAAACCATCATGCTGTTGTCAGATATGCAGCAGATATGGATGGATCACTTCAAGGGTTGTTTCTCCTGAATAATTTTTCCATGGGATTCAGTCGAATAATTATTCAGGAGAAAAAACCATAACGCCACTTAGGCAAGAAATGTGTTCTATACTGCACAGCATAATCAGAATCTAGTCCCGCCCCCCAATTCCCATAGAGATCCATTCAAATGCAAAGAGTTTCAGTATCGCTTGTAGGACAACCTGAAAATAAGATACCCAGACTCTGATGATGTTGACAGGTCACAGACACCAGGAAGTCATTGCATGCAAGGCATATGCAATCAAGTATAAAAAATATTCATATTCATTATTTACTTCCAACTCCAATATCCTGTGGTAGACAGCCAAAATAGCAATAACTTTGTCAATGTCCAAATATCTATGGACCTACCTGTATATTGCCTAACGTTAATATGCAAAATTGGCAAACACTTTACAGTGCACTACTCCAAGATTATGAATTCTTTGAGATGTTTGAATCTAAAACAATCTGCCCAGTGCTGAGCACATGTTTTTTTGACATACAGTCGACATTATACAGGGCTGTAGCATGTTGTCAGAGGTCAACAAATTTAATTTCCTGTCTTTTCAGGCTTTCAGCAAATGCACATTGTGTTGCCATGTAAGACTGGAGAGCTGGACAACACCTTTTTTGTGAGACTGAACTTCTACAACACGAACAAACCTAAATAAACGTCTAACTGTGTTCAGTTGTCTCGTCATCTGATCTCCAGTCATGAATTGCTGCTAAGGTTACTGCGTTTGGTCGCCCAGTGTTCCAACGGCTGGATACGAGTGGGTTTTCTGTTTCTGTTTAACGTCTCCTGTTGTGTCAGCTCCAATGCAATTAAGGTCTCAAAATTGTCTGTTGAACCGCACACTTGCCATTTACATTTTCATTCTCCCATCTTTCATAGTCTCGTCCGTAATTATAACAAAATGTTACAAGATAGATTTTTACAAATGCTGCCATCAGATTTCACCATAACCCAGGCACTAGTGTGCCTCTTGTGCGGTTTATGGACTTTTATGGATGGCATCTACAGCTCTGGATACCAGCACTGGACCCTGAAGGTCCACATTCCCAGCTGCCCCAACACCTTCAGGCCTAAGAATAGACCACCGAATGCAGGCGAAGTGCTCTTACAATCACACGTGCCATTTCAAGTCCGGTTGTTCCTCCAATAACTGCTTTCCCTGTGCCAAGAGGGGCAAGTCTGATGTGGACGAGAACCCGTAGCACAGATGCGCTATCATTATGGTAAGGTACTATCCTGTGTAGCACTGTAAGGCTTCATTACAATGCAGCACAATATGGTATTAACCATTATTGTTTCATGATACACACAAATTTTATATTTATTGAATTTCACAGACTAGCCTCCAACCGTCCAATTTGTTGTCTAGTGATCTTTTTTTATTCCCTCGCAACTCTTGTTGTTATTCCTATGCATTCTAAACATCAAGTGAACAAAATCACTCAATAACCACATGAAAATCAGAAATGCCAAAGAACAATATCTGGCAGGTTCATTAAAACAAGTTCATATTTTGTTGAAATAAGGACGTTGTATGCAACAATCTGGTTTGTGTAATATGTCATTTTGAATATGTAATTTCAACATTGTCTAAAAGGCGCACAGGGTCTGAGATTCACCCATGCTATTATGACTCCCACAGAAATGAACCGGGGGCTAGTGTGCCCTCTTCTGGACTGATCTTGCACATTTCCCAAAATGTGTCCTCTAGCATTCCCATATATTAAACCGGGAGAATAAAAAAACATCGGACAGGATATCCTGACGTGTAAACTGAAGTGAACATGTACATGTAAAAAGCTCTGACCTGCAGTTTCCGCTTGACCGTCTCAAAGGGGAAAGAGAGGGTCTGGGCCAGACCCGCGGCCACGCAACCGTTGATGAAGTTCTGCAGCGGCGTGAAGCGAAAGCTGGGCTCCTGCCACAGATTCTCCAAATTAATGTACACCGCATAACAGCCCAGGGAGAAAGGCACAGCACCTACGGGAACACAGCAAAAACCAGGCACTGCATTGCGGCCGAACGAAGATCTCCGTTCATTATGCATTACATGCATTCATTACAGGCATTTAGCAGATGGTAAATGCCCATGGAACTTACACAACATTTTGCGTAGCATCCGTTAGGTAATCCATCCAGCCCAATTCTCAAACCGAACCTCTCAAAAAAAGGATCTATCTGAAGGAGCTAAGAGGATAGCTTTCACCAATCTGTACTATCATTTACAATTTGGCTGCAGACTAATATTCGATTCTCACGAGGCTCTGCGTCTTAATAACGCATTGAACACGCAAGTGTGAGCACACGTCAAGCATCTAGAAGAATTAGCAGCCATACCACCATACATCGGGCTTCTACCGAATGGCTGAAGCTAAGCAGGCGTACGTTTGTTTAGCACTTGGATGGGAGACCTCCTGGGAAAACTAAGTTGCTGCTGGAAGTGATGTTGATGGGCCAGTAGGGGGTGAGCATCCCTCTGGTCAAATAAGTCCAGTGCAGACATCTCTTACACTGCGCTCTCGGAGAAACTAAATTTCCTAATGGATGCTACACATTCTGCCCCCATCGCCTTAATTAAAACTTTAAATGACATAACAACTTACGATTACGTCAACAAATAATTGATTGATATATTGACTGTGATTTGTAACCAAGTAGGTTAAGTGAGAACTCCGCTCACATCTGCAGCGATGACCTGGGAATGCAACTGGGCAGGAATGCATGGCACTGTGTAGCCAACCGGATGTGGGGCGATGACTAGGTGGCCAGATTCAGAAAGCCAGTTTAACGAAATTCCCACAACACACATGCTTTTATGTTATTGATAATATGAGGCATAACATGTCCGTCCTTCAAGTTTCAAGCATACCGATGACTGTCAGGGAGAAGCCTCTATAGAGGGACTTCAGTCCTTCTTGGTGGACGATGCTAGAGAGGCTGTGTAGGACTCCCCTGTACGTAGGCTGCCGGCAGTTCTGGGCGATGAGCCTTGTTTCCACCACCTCCAGGGGGTACGTGACCAGGGCAGCGGCGATCCCGGCCAGTCCACCGGCAGCAATAGCCCTCCACTGAGAGATGTAGCACAATTCGTCCATGTGCAAGTGGACAATCCTGAACCCAACAAATAAATACATATTAAATATGCACCAGCGCAAGTACTGGTTCGGCTAGCACATCCTTGCAATGTACGCATCCCCTAAAACCATTGTTATGAATTGGTCAAAACGAGTGGTGTCGGCTAAACTGAAACTGAACAAAACAAAAAAAGGAAATAAAAACCTCGAACGCCTGAATAACGAGAACTTAATTTTTCATTTTCATTTCGTGCATCCAAGCACATTTGATTGGTTGAATAAAAAAAAACAGAACTCTTTCTTCAAATATGGACAGTATTTAAAAAAATAAAATAATAATTAGACACTTTAATACGACACAGCTATTCTTATAGCTTACACGGTAGAAATTAGAACGCAATTACCGGTACTTTCTAAAGTATAACCCTATACGATCACTTTTCGTTGAATATACGTCATCCATGCACAGTATCTGGCGTATTAATTCCAGAAAAGCTACAGTTTGCTTCACTATACATTGTTCAAAGTTTAGGCCTACGATTTTCAACGAAAATGGAGATGATTATGTCACTCTGCCCTGACGTGATTTACAGAATGTTTTCTACTGGGTTCAGCATAATAGTTGCACGTGTTTCATAACGTGATCGGTTTTATGGGTGGCAGGTCACACTTTGCTGACACTACTCAATGGCAAGATTAGATTCACTCAGCCATAAATGTACCCCGAAAACTGATTAATCGTTGATAGGTGATTTGTAAAGCTCTCCCGGTCACTGAACTGTATGATACGCCCGGTGCAGCTGAGCTAAACAAACAAACCCACGACGGATCTGTCCAGGTATTTGCTGACGCTGTTATCGGCTGAGTTGCTTCAAGCAAATTCATTGGACGAGGATGGAAGGCGTGAGCGTTATGTCACGGAACATGAACAGCAGTGAATTTAGCTAAGAGGAAGTGAATTTGAAAACAAACCGCAAGCTGCTAATCAAATTATAAGAATAAGAAACTAAATTTAACTGATGCGGCAAAGCTCGACAAAGTCGTGCCCCACAACTAATTTCAATGAGAAACAACACATTCGCAAGCTACAGACCAATATTACAGTTTGTTCACGACAGCAACAAGCTAGCTCGCCAGATAATAATGCTAACACTTAAATGGCTAATAATCTGCTGTGTACCATTAGACTAACTATTCGCATAAGCTACATATAAACTTTGGTTGTTTGATATGTGTTATTTATTAGTGAAACAGTTAACCAGCTTGTTAACTTTGTAGCCAAGCTGCACAATCAATCGAAATGATGCACCGTTAGCTAGCTGAGCTGGCTAACTAGACTGGCTACGTTCTTAAATCCACACGCACTTCCAAAAATATACTATTTAGCTAGTGTTGGTTCATAAATGGAGTGACTGACTGTGTTTATGAAGCAATAATCAAGAATATACTTACTTTTTGTAGGTTGCCAGATGTATCGCACTGTAAGGGAACAACCGAAGGCACGAAACCATATTTCCTTTCCACAATGCTCGCAGGCCTTCATTCTTGTAGATTAAAAGAAAAGTGTTTAAAAAACCTATTTTGCTGTGAAACGTCCCAATCTGACTTTTAATCTTTACAACCTCCAATGGAGACGTGGCTGTTTTGCTGAAGATTCCAGCAAATCCCACGCATAGGAAGCTCTGTGAATTTGTCAGTCTCTCATCCTTTTTGACGGTTGCCATTATTCGGTTGTTCGGTTAGAATGAATGGCCTACAATAGTTCAATCTGGATGTATTGCCTGTAATTTAGTAAATCCAACACAGTGGATGTTTACACCGACATCATCTTCTCAGTAGACAACCAGTCATGTTGTCTGTAGAGTTATGCGAAAAGGGGTGGAGTATGGGGTGGAGGAGGGGTGGGAAGGATTCGGTTGCAAAAAATACACAGAACTCATGGTGAGAAAATACCAAAGAGTTCACCTCGGGACCACTCTTTCGTGTGGACTGAAATCATTTAGGCTACGGTTGTAAAGAAAACGCATTCACAAGTCTAAGTCTGGTTAATATAGCTATTTTAAAAACATGAAATATATTGTATTAATACAGAAAAATAATATTTACTGTAGCTAGCCCTACTGCAACATAATTTGACAAATTGTGTCTGAACTCGTTTTGCATTACATTACATTAATGGCATGTGGCATAAAAGAACGCCTGGTTGAAAAAAGATAGTTTCGGAACATAACCTGTGAAACCTGAACGCCCTTTGCGTAGCATACATCTCAAAAGAGCTGCAAATTGGTTGCGGTGCACTTCTCTTGGGCGGTTTCAATATCTACAACCCCTGGCAAAAATGATGGAATCAGCGCACTTAGAGAATGTTCAACCAGCTTTTTTTAAAAATTGAATTCATAGCAAATAAACAAATGACAGAGACACGAAACTAATTTTATTTAACAGCTGAACATTCTGGCTTCATGAAACATACCTCAAACAAATTAGATTAGAATATTTTAATTAATGGCATACTTTTTTCCCGATGAAGTGGAGGAAAAAATGATGGAATCACGCAATGTCCAGGAGAAAATTATGGAATCACTTTGTAATTTGTATTTCTGAATATGCAAGTTAGTCTGCAGTGTTTGCAGACCTTATCAAGCTGTTGGACTTGACTAATTGAAGGGAAACATGGTTCCAAGAAGAGAGCTGTCAATTGAAACATGGAAAGGATTATGAAACTCCTTCAAGAAGGAACTCCAACACAGTAAAAGATGTTGGTTGTTCCCAGGCAGCTGTGTCTAATATTTGGTGCAAGTATAAACAAAATGTAAGGTTACAAAAGGAAAACATACAGGTAGACCACGGAAGATGTCAAAGCACTCAGAAAACTCAAAGCAATATGCCTTGAAAATATAACATGCACAACTAAACAAATGAAAAACAAATGGATGGAAACAGGAGTCAATGTTTGTGACCGAACTGTAAGAAATCGGCTGAATGAATGGGATTTACATAGAGAAAAGCCAAACGAAAACCAGCACTAACACCTAAACAGAACAAAACATGGTTGCAGTGGGCTAAAGAGAAGAAATCATGGAGTGTGGATGATTGGATGAAATTGATATTGAGTGATGAATCACAAATCTGCATTGACCAAGGCGATGATGCTGGAACTTTTGTCTGGTGCCATTCCAATGAAACATACAAAGATAACTGCCTGAGGAAAACAAGCAAATTTCCCCAGTCATTTATGATATGGGGTTGCATGTCAGGTAAAGGACCAGTAAACCATTACCTCAACAGTCACATGTGTACATTGCACAGGTGTACATTGAAATCTTGGACCCCTTTCTCATTCCATCAATAGAAAATGGTTTGGTGATGAGGAAGTCAGGATGACAATGCATCTTGTCACAGAGCAAAGAGTGTTGAAGCTTTTCTTCAGGAAAGGTATATCAACTCAATGACATGGCCAGCAAATAGTCGGGATCTTAATCTGATTTAAATTTTATGGTGGAAATAAAATAAAAAAATGGTCCATGACAAGGCTCCATCCTGCAAAGCTGATCTGTCGACCGCTATTCAAGAAAGTTGGAACCAGGTTGATGGAGAATATTGTTTTTCATTTGTGGAGTCCATTCCTTGAAGAAGCAACAAAGTACTAATTGTGATTT
Source organism: Conger conger (assembly GCF_963514075.1). Taxonomy (NCBI): domain Eukaryota; kingdom Metazoa; phylum Chordata; class Actinopteri; order Anguilliformes; family Congridae; genus Conger; species Conger conger. The sequence continues at coordinate 8,329,423 of NC_083762.1, read as the reverse complement.
TTTTGTTGTTGGTGATCCCATAATTTTTTTCTCAACATTGAGTGATTCCATAGTTTTTGCCTCAACATTGATTGATTAAATATTTTCCTGTACTTAATCAGAAAAAAAAAAACCCTATTATTTAAAGTAAATGCACTTCATTTATTAGAGCTATGTTTAACCAAGCCAGAATGTTCAGCTGTTTTTGGGGTGCATGCTGGGGTGGCCTGTAGCGTAGTGGTTAAGGTACATGATGGTCAGAGGTTTGATCCCCAGTGTAGCCACAATAAAATCTGCATAGTTGTTGGGCCCATTGCTCCAGGGGAGGGTTGTCTCCTGTCTAATCAACTGTATTTCACTCTGGATAAGGGCGTCTGCCAAATGTCATTATATATATATATATATATGTTTTTACTAATAAAAGATGTATTTAGCTACTTTTTCAAGCAGCTTATGTTATGTGCACTTTGTCTGAGATTTGTGGTGTGATTGTTACGTGTTACTTATACTGTCTGGCACTCTCAATGTTTCACTTGTGCAGGCTGCAGTGAATTAGCCGCAGAAGAATTAGCTGCAGAAGAATTTTGATCCAGGTAGGCAAGGAGTAGCCAAGTATTCACACCAGGAAATCAGGCCAAGCTGCATCGCCCTCCAGAGTGGGACATTGAGCTGGACATAGAATAACCCACTGTGTGTACATTGGCTCATTCCGTGAAAAATCAAGCAGAGGTGTGGGAGTTGATCACTCCAATTTTGCTTAAACTTTGTGTGAATTTTCTTTATACTGCGGGATCCAGAATGAGTTGGAACAGCCACAAGGTAAATTAAGTCAAATAGAAGTGTTGCATATTCAAACTTCATGTAGTTCAAAATGTATAATGGGCCTACTTATGTACAAAAAATTAATACTGTTGTTACTGCTATGTCTTGGCATTTTTTCAATTCAAATAGAAGCTTAATTCACAATTAAACATGTACGATGGCTTCCTACATCAGCGTCACTTGGTGTATCCAAACTTGAAATACCAGTAAATATCTTGGTTGAGAACAGCCACAAGTAAAATGTTAGTCAGATCATTTATCAAAAAATACATACAATTCCAAAGTTAGGTCTGGGCAGAAAATGTATTTGATGTGTTAGATGTTCAACCAAGTACAGGGTCAGGTAGAATGTTTCCAATCAAAATGACTTACAGTATGTACAAATATTGGTACTGAAATGCCTCAACATGTTTTGATCAGTTCAACCAGGACCTCATATTACAGGAACATTTACATATACATATCATCAAAAATGTGGCTAAATGACCATTTTTGGTAAAAAACATCTTTTGCATTTGTATAATTATAGTTTTTCACATTGATATAAAATAGAAAAGAAAAGAAAATGATATGATCATAATAAAAAGAAATCTGAAAATTAAAAAACAGATATTTCACAAACCATTTTTCTACAAAACTTCTCAACTGAATAAATAATAATAATAATAAATCGTAATTTATTTCAAACATGCATTTTAATTGAATTCTGCTGTGATTTATACATGCAGTATCTATATCTTCCTGTAAATTGAGCTCCTGTTTCAACCATTTGAAACATGTAAATGCATTACAGTATCAATTCAAGTTTTTGTAAATATGCCAGGCCTGTTATACATTTTGAAGAACTTCCTATCATATTGATTGGAAACTTTTTACATAAAAAGAAAAAAACATTTTCTGACCTAACTTTGGAATTGTGAGTAAATTATTTATTTTACCTTATTTTGTTTGTGTCATATTTACTCGTATTTCAAGTCAGGATACCATACACTAAGTGGTGCTGATGTAGGAAGCCATAAAGTATGTTTTATTGTGAATTAAGGTTCTCTTTGAAATTATCAAAACGTGCCATGACATGCCATAGCAGTAAGAACTAATATTTTGTACACAGGCCTATTTTACCTTTTGAAGTACTCATTGTTTTATTTTGATCAGATATCTATTTGACTTAATTTTGTTTGTGGGATATGCTTAACCAAGCTATCTATGTTAGACGTTTGGAAGTCATATACCAAATGGTACTGATAAATAAATCAAATAAAAAAATTGTAGAAAAAAATTACAAATAGTGGCACGATTTAGCATTTATGAATGGTCATTTTGAAAATTGCTCCTTTTCCCGAATAAGTAAATTGAATGTTGTGCTGAGGGAAATTAAATCGACTAATTGTGTATTCTGTATAATGGGCAGCAGGGGGAGCTCTGCACACACTTTTCCAAATTTGTGTTTGGCAAGTGGGGGAAAGGGCACGATCTTGGGGTGCGTGCGGCTCAGACTGGGTGGGGTCTAGCTGTAAGGAGGAACTGAAGCCTCCTTCAGGCCTGTGGGGTTGAAGGCACCTTTTGGTCTTTGGGGATCACTTCGTATGCTGTATTTTTGTTACAGCCAATGTCTTGAGAAATTAAGCTTGCATAGAACACAAGTTCTTTCTTTATTATTTATCTAAACCTATTAGCAGGTCTGGCTTATTGCCATGTTCTCTGTGAATGGTTCTTTAGCATTAAACATAATTTCATATCAGTGGTGAGCTGTTGACAATTTCAGCAGTTAGGCTAGGATCCCACCGATTTCACCTGCCTGTCGGCTCTATAATTTGACACAGCCTGTACCCTGAGAAATCAACAACAAGACTTTAAGCTCCAGGCTCCAGGTTTCTGTTTTAACCAGCAGGTGGAGCCTTTGACACAGGAATCCAGTGGTATGATTTCTCAACAAATGGCAAAAATGGTAAATGGCAGGCATTTATATAGCGCCTTTATCCAAAGCACTGCACAATTGATGCTTCTCCATTCACCCATTCATACACACACTCACACACTCACACACACCAACAGCAATTGGCTGCCATGCAAGGCGCCGACCAGCTCGTCAGGAGCATTTGGGGGTTAGGTGTCTTGCTCAGGGACACTTCGACTCAATGTACACTGCATCCTTTAATTATACATATTAAGTATACAGTATTAAGCAGTGGATCTACGGGAGGATGTGTGCATATTATTTTTAAGACAAAATTTAAACAAATTTAAAACAGACTTCATATCAATATTGTTTACTGCAAACATCAGTCAAAAAGGTAATGCGACGACCTGTTTCGAACTGTTATTTCTTACAGTACCTGCAGAACCTTTTCTCTCTGAATAGCTAGCTTTATTTTTAACGACTTGTTTTGATTAGCGGGGTGCATCTGCCCTTCATTAAGCTCTGGATTCTGATTCATTCATTATTTGGGATTTCTGTACTGTGACTGCGACAAGATATTATACCAGGATACAATCCCTGAACAGATTGTGACAGTACATTAATGTGTTAATGCATTGTAGTTAATAACATTGTGCCAATGCTTGATATATTGCTTTTAATTACAGAGGTCAGTTCCTTCACATTTTGAAATAACGGTTTTGACACTGTTGCTAAGCTACTGTTTGAGGGCTCCTAGTTCCAGCTGTTTCTTTCTGGGCATCTTGGAGTGTGCATTAGACCAGTTCAGTTACACCCATAATTTCCCATCATATGATTTTTTGCTGTGTTTGCAGTTTAAATGTGTATTATGTATTTTATACCATATGGAACGAATGGCTGGAGCATGCTAACATATTTTAGCCAGATCCTTATTGGAGGAGGGTTGGGATCAATCCGTTTTAGATGAAGTCAGTTCAGGAAATGAGCTGCCATTTGACTTGTGAAGTGACATGTTGTTCGAGTAGTTTTCAATTAAGTCACTCCTGTCTTTTTTTATCGAGACAAATTCTTAACATGCTCTGTGTGCTTTTCCTGTCATGAATTCATGGCCATTGTGAGACAGACAGTGATGCCAAGCATCAGTCATGGTCTGTTGCAGAATATCGCCTTCAACGGAAGAGTGGTACTCGGTTGTGCTGAGATATAGACTTTTTTTTTTTTCTTTTTTTTTTTTCTTTCTGGAAAACCAATGACACTGCTCTTGTTCAGATTTACTGTCAATGCCCAGGTGGTCTGACAGTGTTTCTCTTTCTCTCTCTCTCTCAGTGCCTCTCCGCAGGCTCTTGTTGGCCTTTTCCTGTCAGGGGCAGTGTTTGTTTTCTGCTTGTGTCTGCCCGGCAGGGATGCCCTCCTCCCCTGCTGGGCTGACGACCTGGGCTCTCTGTGAAGGGCCTACCTCCTGTCTGCGGCCCAGCCACTTGGCTCATTCACAAAGGCTACTGGAATAACAGAGCTGCTCGGAGGAAACGACAGCCTGTTCAAAAGAGAGCCCCGCTCTCTGCCCCTCGCTCGGGGGTGGGGTGGGGTGGGGTGTTGGGAGTAAGAGTATACTGTACCGCGAAGTGACTTTTTGGTTCATTCAAGGACATAATTAAAATAGGAATTAGAGCATGACTCCGAAGCACGCAGAACAGCGGTGTTGTGAAATTGTTGCGATCAACTGTCGGCTCGGAGATATTTCTCTTGAAATCTCCTGTCATTTTTCATTACACATAATTCAAATGTCTCAGTGATCCGGGTTTTACAGTGGAGAAAAAGATGGGTTTTCCATTTTCACCCCTTGCACAGTTTTATTTTTATTTTTTTATCAACTCTCTCTGAAACGGTAAAGATAAGTTCTTTTTTTATTTATACAATATACAATACAAGACACAGCCATGGGGATGGATAGAGGCCATTTTATGTCCCAAATCTGGAGGAGGGACATCAAAGTAAACAGACAAAGATGCAGCTCTTGGTCATAGGGAGGGGTGTTTCATATCATGGGTCTTCTGGCAGCGTCAATTCGCTGTGAGTGAAGGATGTCAGAGTGGGAATGAGAAATCTCTCCGCTCCCAGGAGTCATAAAAGACTCAGCGCTTCCCTTTGAAAGTGCCGAGAAGGGCCCGTCTTTGATGTCGGGCCTCACATGCATGTGGCTCCTAATACAAGATAACGGGGTGACGTTGGCGGGAGATAAGGGGCGTGAAGTGTGCACGCGTGCTACTCCGTCTCGTCAGTTAGTGCCGGGGCTGGCTCCGCCAGTGGCCCCAGGCGCGGCCCTGCGTGAATCTCCGACCGGGCCAGGCGCAAAAAGACGCCGCTTCCACATCTTTCATCTCCCTCTGAGCCCTTCCTGGTCAGCCATTTTGTGTGATAGGGCCCTTTCCCAGTGGGCTGCATAGTGCCCACTGTGGGCACTAAGGGTGGCGTGTAGCATAGTGGTTAAGGTACATGATGGTCAGCAGTTCGATCCCCAGTGTAGCCGCAATAAAATCTGCATAGTTGTTGGGCCCTTGAGCAGGGCCCTTAACCCTGCATTGCTCCAGGAGAGGATTGTCTCCTGCTCAGTCTAATCAATTGTACGTCGCTCAGGATAAGAGCGTCTGCCAAAATGCCATTAATGTAATGTAATGCCCGCCTATGACCGAGCGTATTCCTCCTGGAAGCTGGAACGCGGGACCCTCTTTGGGAGTGTGTGTGACTCTTGTGCAGCAGGAGGAAGCTGGCCGGGGCATTGTCATGCGCCATATGCCCTAGTTTGGGCACATGCGCATGTCTGCTCTTGATCTCACACTTTGAAGTGAATTGCCAGAGGAACTGGGGGTCTCAGACTGGCTGGGGAAGTGGCTACCAGCCCAGTCCCTGTTCCCCACACTCACCCAGGTGAAGAGAGACTTCTTTACCAGGTAACGTGGGCTGCGTTGTCTTGAGTTAAGTCTTTGCTTGAAACAAACTCAGACTAAGCAGTTGAAATCCATCTATGCTTCACCTCCATCAAATTTAAATAAGTAATTTTGTTTATGATCTTGCTGGTCTAAAATCTTTTTTTATTATTATTAAGCTGCTTAGCCATCAGAGATACCATCACTAAAGCAGGCCAGAGAGCCTCGTGACTTGTCAATGTAATTATCTCCTCTGTTGTGGATAGCATGCGCTATGAACAAAATGTTGTGCAGGAAGTGGAACTGACCAGTAGAGGGCGCTCTGGGCCATGCTGGTTCTGGCTGGTCCAAGTGAGCCATTCATTTTCAAGGCTGGTGGTTGCTAGCCAGAGAGACAACAGCAATAAAATTCTCACCTCATTAGGGCTTTGCTATATCATCACAGGGGTCTGTGTTTCGGTGAAGGGGGGGGGTTAAATGTCGACCCTGAGCAAAAGTCAGACACAGACACTTCCATCTTTTCAGGTCCTGAGATAATACAGATGGACCCACTCTTCTTGACATTAGGTGGAGGTTTTTTAAAACAAATGAGTATTTCTGACCCAGAGACATGACCGTAAAAGTATTTCCCACAACTAGTTTCACCAGACATTAGTTTCCAAAAGTAGTTATAGATCATACATACTCTCATATGTCTATTTTAATTCTGACATAACACTACATAGATTTTATGGAAGGATAGCAATAAATCGGTACTAGAATAGTTGGCAAGCTACATACGAATAATGCTGCCTAAATTGGCATTCATAGTTGTGTCTTACATGTATTCAGAATAGGTATTTCCATGAACAAATAAGATTTGTGAAGACACAGAAATACTTTGTCTTTAGATCAGATTAGTTATTTTGTCGTTTCAAATCACTGTCCACACTTTTCTCACAATCCAAGTAATAGGGGACCGCACACACAAATATGAGACGAACATCAGGCCAAGGTCACAGACCAAATGTCGCACAAACCACATCACAGTGAAAGTTGTAAGCCGCAGCTAAAACGCAGCTTTCGCTGAAACACAAGAGAACACCCCATCCCCACAGAGCTGTCCAGACACAGCCTTTAACTTGAATTGGCGATGTCTGAAACGAGCCCATTCAGAAGGGCTGAGAATGAGCTTTGATGACGTGGGGGGGGGGGGGGGGGACCCTATTGTCTGGGAAGGGTCTTTTGGGCTAATTTCATCTCTGAAAGCTCAGGGCTGCAGCCAGCTGCTGTCCTTCCATTTTATGTACAACCAATAAATCAATATCAAATCTTTGGAAGGCCAGATGGCCTCTCTGCCCAGACCTTCCGCCTCTTCCGGTCCGAGCCCCGTCCCGGCTACTGTAACACAGGCCCACCGGCCGGCCGACCCGGCCCCTTTGAAGGCATAGATATTCAACAGGGAGCCAGCGAATGACTATAGGGGACAAATAGGTCCTTACGACTCGGGCCAAAACTGCGTTTTGGTGTTTCTGTCCACTTCAAAGGCGCTCGCCTGTTTGATATTCGGGGCACCTTGAAATGTGGCCAGCGCAGGTAAGGGGCGGGGCGGGCTGGCCCGTTGAGCCTCCGGCTCTGCCCAGAGGGCCGGAGACCCAGACGGAGGGCTCGAGAGGGGCCTCCGCTTCCCCGCGGGGCCGTCCCCACCCATCTCCCATCTCTGCGTGGAAAAAACCGGCCCTTTATACCTCCACAGACGCTCATACGCTTTCGTATAGCCGGTCTCGCATAGTCAGTCTATTCTTTACATTGAAATTGTGGCCTGCCTGCCGCTTACGAATGTTATGCATTTAAAAAAAAAAAAAAAAAAAGTAATTAAGGGGCAACACGGTAGTAATGGACATCCTGTCATAGAGGCACTTCCTGCAATAGAGAACGCAGCAGGAACAATGGTGGCATGATCTTCGCCCATCGGTTATAGGCAGATCCACTGGCTGTTTTCCGCTTACGTCTGAGAGCCCACCTTTCTCAGACCACACTCAATGTTAAAAAAAAGATTCTCCACATACATCTAAGAACTCAATGTTTCTATATTTGAAGTTTGCCTTATTTCGAGTGGCGTGTGCTTGATGTGTTATATAGACTTTCTTTGACAAAGACTGTCTGGCAAATGACTGAACAGTCAGTTTTGTGGTAGGAGCTGAGCTCATCTCAGGTATGCAGAGTGCCAGAGCGTGCAGCCACCACAACCAAGTCTGAACCGTTTGGCTTTGTTTCCTGCACTGTCTGATGTCCTTTAAAGGAGGGAGAATGGAGAGCACCGGAGGAAGGGAAGGGGGCTGGGGGGGGGGGGGGCGCAGGCGAAAGACAAAGTCATCTTTTCCGAGGTATCTGTCACATCCCACCCGGCTCGGCCCCGACATCTGCATGGCCCAGAGGTCAGGTTAAACAGTAGTTTGATTGGAAGCTTGTTCGCGGGCCAGTGTGAAATGCCTGCGCCGGTACAATGTGTGGCAGTGGGGTGGGCCAGCCCTGGCCTTTGTGTGGCCGCGGTCCGAATGTGCGACCCCATTACCCCATTGTTCGAGCCCCCCCGGCCGCCCCCCGGCTCTCAGACTGTCTCTTCTCCTGCTTTGTCTTGCGCGGTGCGACCACTTCCTCTGTCCAGGTCAGGGCAAGGTCGTGACTTTGGACACCAGCTTTTCTGCTCCGCACGTTCCTGTCTGCCCTTCCCCTGTCCCTGTCAGTGCAAACGTGATACCTACGGACGTTTCGTTTGCATCGTTGCACCCAAATCATTTGGTTTCACACTGCACGTGTCAGTGTCATTTCTGCGCTGTGGTTTAAAGCTGCCCCAGGTGTAGACTGCTAATGTAAAGTCTAAAGGACAATAAAATGCAAATAAATACACAGCAATATTGATTCATTGATCATGCCTGAGTCACTGTGTGTGCGTGTTTGTGTGTGTGACTGTGTGTGTCTGCGTGGGCGTGTGTGTGCATGCATGCGTGTTTATGTGTGTGTGTGTGTGCCCTGATTGTGCAATAATGCACCTAACAGAAATATAGAGAGAAACTGGTGGAAGCATCTCAAACATCTCAGAGGGTTAACTTGTGGGCAACCCAGTACAGTAATGAAGTATATGTAATAGCCTTATAGCTGCAAATAAGTACAGATACCACTGATAAGTACAGATAGCCAAGCCAAACAGAAGCACCCATGTTATGGTGAGATATTACACCGTGGGAGGGGTGTGAGAAATACCATCACACACCTTGGAATGGAATGCAACAATTTTTTTCAAACCAGTCATACGGAAATGGACGTCATGCTGTTACCTAGACGTATGTTTTAGCCAATCAAAGAACAGCTTCACAGCCTCGGAAAATCACAGACGGGATGTTGCAGAATGCACAGTGGCATTCAAACGTAATTTGCACACCGCAAAAACCAATTGAGCTGAGCTGAGCCTGAATGTGGAAGGATGGAGTAGGAAGCCCCAGCTCGGTGGACAGAGGACAGAGCAGCCCATCCCAGCCCTCCCCCCCTCCCCCCTTACAGACACAGGCAGGGCTTTGGAATCAAGACACTTTTAAATTGATAAGACGTGGACAGACCAAACTGCCATTAGGCACAGAGGGTGCTGGTCAGCACAGTGCTGTGTGTGGCATGTGTGTGTGTGTGTGTGTGTTTTCTGTGGGTGGTGGTGGTTCAGACAGAGGAGGGGGGGGGGGGGGGCTATTATCTGATAAGGATCACTGTCAGGCTTTGATCTTTGGGTGAGTGATAAGAGGTTACAAAGTGTCACGCTGAGTGGACAAGCAGGACAACGCGACAGGTACAAACAAGCGCACTGTGGTCCGCGGTAGAGGAGGCGCTCCCCTTTCAAAGGACAGGCAAACAGATGACCAGGCCACACCAGCAGACCTCGAGTGGAGCCATAAAGCACGGCCACAGCCAGGAAATACAAACACGAGCGCCTGTATCTGAGCGTGTACAAGCCCCTGCTGACCGACGCACAAAGGATCGCAGGTACAAAGTATGCCCCGACACTGGAACGCACACCCTTTTCCCCCCTCCTCGAATAGTCAGACGTCGGATTATGTTTGAAGTGGCCAACGTGACTGCGCGTTCTTGCGTAACCTTGAGATCTTTCGACGGACACAATGACTTCTTTGTATTATTCCGCTCGCGTCCGGGCCAGGGGTAGAACCTGAAGCAGGCAGCCCGCAAACAGAAAGCCCTCGGAAAGGAACGTTGCCATTTTTCTGCCAGAAAAAGGGAATAGAAAGTACAAACTCCCGAAGAAACAAGCAAAGGTTGCAAGCAAATACCCATGCAAAGAAGAAAGAAAGAAGAGTCGGAGGGGGGGAAAGAGAGTCATAACATTATCACTGTGGCCACATGAGCCAGGAGACGAGGAACTGACTCCTCACCATGGCCCCGTTAAAGCGACACTTGAATGTCACAATGCAACACAGGTGGGGGTGTGGGAGCACTGGGCTGTGTGTGTGTGTGTCTGTCTTCTGTATGTGTCTTGTGTGTGTCTGTGTCTTGTATATGTGTGTGTGTGTCTGTGTCTTGTGTATGCGTGTGTGTCGTGTGTATGTGTGTGTGTCTTGTGTGTGTGTCTGTGTCTTGTGTGTGTTGTGTATGTGTGTGTGCTTTTGTGTGTATGTGTCTTGTGTCTGTTTGTGTGTGTCTGTGTTTTGTGTCTGTATGTGTATGTGTGTGTGTGTGTGTGTGTGTTTGTGTGTGTAATGGGGGGGGGGGTACTACGTCGGTCTCCCTGGGCAGATTTAGGGTCTGCATGTGGAGGCCAGACAGAGCATGAGGTTGGGAGGAGGAGGGGGGAGGGTGCAAGCTGTGGCCTGAAACAGATGCCTGGCTGTCTGGCTTTGAGGGGTCGAGGTGATGGTGGGGGGGTGTACTGCCTGTGAAGGGTTGAGGTGAGGATGGGGGGGGGGGGGGGGGGTCTACTGCCTGTGGAGTTAATGTGCCTTCACTAACCCCCTGGCAACAGCTCAGTAATGGAGTGATTTGGATTGCACCTGCATATAGGTCTGTGTGTGTGTGTGTGTGTGTGTGTGTGTGCGTGCGTGTGTGTGCATGCAGGCATATACACCAGTCTGGACAGGGCAGCAGCAGAAAGCACAGGTCATTTATTTTAACGAGGCACTTTATTTAAGTAATTGAAAGGTCTTAAGGGTGGCCGTTTGTTTTAGACGGGCAGGACGCGGCAGACTCTCTTGTGCTCCTGTGGCCTTGCACTACATGTCTGAGTCACACAGCGCACATTCTCTCTGTCACCCATGTGACTTTCCCTCTCTCATCTTTACACTCATTGTAAAGATCATGGCATTCTGGATTTCAAACCATCTTCTCTCATTTTAGCTGTCAACAAATCCACAATGCAAATGTGTGTGAATATGGGATGCAAAATAAATAATACATTCCTGCTAACAGAGAGCACACAAGCACAACAGGAGATAATTATGTGAGTTCCTGTTCCCTGTTTCCGTTGGCTTTGAAGGCGACTCGTGTTTTTGCTCTATCAACCTTAAAAACTTAAAGGAGGGTGACATTCATAGCTTTATTGTTCCCGAACCAAAAGCAAGGAGCAATTCTTACTCCATTACATAAATCTTGGAACAGTGACACTGAAGTAGTGCTCTCTTTTATGTAGCTACACAGAGAGCACTATATCTAATTGAATTTGTACAGGAGTTGTATTTAAAAATGCAAATTTGCTATTAATAATTGTGTTGTTTTTTGTTTTTTTTTCTCCCTTGAATTTCGCACCATACTCAAGAGAATGGCATCTCAAGAGATCGGGGCGAAATACACAGTAAAAGTGCAGTTCAATTAAACAGGATTAAGATGTTCAAGGCTTCATTATCAGCTCTCTCACGAGAACATCAAAGAACACAAACAGAGAGTGCAGCTGTCCACGGGGTGTAAGTTTCCCTTCTCTTGTTGTGTGAGAGGCCTGTTTGTGTGAGAGATATTTACTGATCCAAGGGAAGACAAACAGCCTCGTTTTTGTTTGTGGGAAATCTTTCTCAAACAGAGAACATCCCATGTGTACATTCTGTGTGTGAGAGCCAGGATGCACCACATTCAGGATCTGTGTTTGCCTGTTTCACAACACTTCCTGCACTTCCAATTGGCTATCAGGAGACAATTCAATGCCCTGGTTTTGTGATGGATTTTTACAGTTTACAGTTTACAGTTTTGGAAATTCAGCCAGTACACTTGTTTTAATTCAATACAGATGAAAGGTGGACATGGCTTCAGAAGAGAAGAGATTATTTCACTGTAATAAGTCTAATTTTGTAATAACTTGTATGAATCACTCACATGGGCAGACAGACACACACACGAGCACACACACGCACACACATAATTGATATCCTTTCAAATGTGTGTCCTGGTATCCTTCAACAGACCACAAGGTGGGGCTATTTTGTACCATTGTGAACCTTGGTTAACCAAGAAGTCACTAAATTTCACTTGAACACAATTTGCATTTGTCCTTTGTTGAAAAAGTATAATCCTTCAAAATGTTTCTGGGAGGAAGAAATATTCTCAGTAGTATTGGGATATAACAAATTAAAATGGAAACTAAACATTTAAAAGAATAAGAAATTACAAGCTGGTACCAATAAATGTTTTACAAGTATTAAAGAAAAACATTAAAACCTACAGCAAAGCTCCATCCATTTTCAATAAAAGATTAACTTCTGATTCTTAAAAATCTGGTAGAATACGTTAAATATATTTTCAGAAACACAGGAACCCCCTGTTGAAACCCCCTGTCTTATCTACTGCTTATAAAATGTCTTTCTGTGTCTTTGCCTTTTCTCATGAAGCAGTAAATCAACTGATACCAAGCCTGAAATGGGCAGTTTTATGAGGGAGACTTCCCTTGCCTTCTGCAGGGGGTAAGAGGCTGACACTCTTTAAGTGTCAAAAGCCTTTTTAACCTACAGGCTTCCAAACCAAGTCTTATTACTTTACTGAACATCAGTCAGGGACAACTCCTCTTCTCCCACTGTGATTCCTGTTGACCATAAATCCTGACGGGAAAATGAAAGGGAAAAAAATAACAGGTTACTATACACCATCGTTTTTTAAGGTAAAACAATTACTTTTCGGGGAAACTAAAGTCACGCCACTGGAGTATATTAACCTGTGATATATATATATTAACCCATAGTCAAACATTTATGTGGCTATAGGTGTTAAATTGAATTGTGCGTTCTGGTGAGATAACACCAATATTGATCTTTCTGGGCATGCTCACCAGGGGTGGGTTTGGTAGCAAAAGAATGATGCAAAGAAAGTCATACCTATGGTAAATTATGGTGGTCGATCTTTGACCGGCGGCCCTGCATGGTCTTGGGTCTCCTGTCAAAGTCAGTGTAAACATGCACTCCAGGAATTACAAAGGCATTTTGGCCAAACATTTTTGTCTGCCCCTGCCAGGAAACTCAAGCTTGACCACAAACGGATCCTGGAAAGATTCTGTATGGATGAATGAACAAAGGTCCCCAAATATGTTCATCAATCTCATTAACACCACAGAAGGTGACACGGTACCCTTATACAGCTGGGGAGAAATATTTTACAGTTGAAAAAGACAAAGCTTTCACAAATATGATACATTTGCAGCTGGATGGCCTGCCCAGATAAACTCATTTTCAGTGCAATAATGCCTTGGCCGTGGCAGTACTGATTGTGGCTGGCAGCCATAAGATAATTGGCCGTGGCACCATGCAGGGATGAAGGGGTAAAGTCGGCAGGGTGCTCCTCGCCTCACCCCACATGACCGACCGTTCTGGTCAATCAGGGTGGCTGCAGTGCAGATGCAGTGGGGCAGTAGGTACAATACTGTGGAATAGGGCAGGGTCGGCACAGCTGCCGGACTGAAGGGTGAAAGACTGCAGCTAGCGGCAAGCACTTTGAAGGAGATGCATGCATGCATGGTGTCCTGTAGCGTAGTGGTTAAGGTACACGACTGGGACCTGCAAGGTTGGTGGGTCAATCCCCGGTGTGGCCACAGAGCAAGGCCCTTAACCCGGCATTGCTCCAGGGGAGGATTGTCTCCTGCAACTGCAAGTTGATTAGACTAAAAGCGTCAGCCAAATGACATGTAAAGTAATGCCTGTGTTTCCAAAATATTTGGAAAACATAGTAATGGGCATTCCAAATTTGGAGAAAATGTAACATTTCTTTCTGATAAGCCCACCACATCTTCTTGTCCTTATTTTCAATTTTACATTAATGACACATGTCAACTGTGAGTGAACATATTGAATTGAAGTAACTGCATTTCTCGACATACAGTAGAAACAAGAGTCTTCTTGATAATTATTCATATATTTGTGCACAAACATATAGTACTCTATTTATGTTATTATTTTATTTGGTCATAACGCTGTTAAACAGGAGTACAGGTCGGGCCCAGTAGTTGGAGGTTTCACATGTCTGCGGAATTTGGAAAAACCTGTGCTTTCCCTGGCACAGGCAGGGTAACTTTAAGTCATTTAGGATTTGAAGGATCATTACTGCATTACGTCTGTTCAAGAATATTCCTGGCTTCCACAGGCTACCAGTTTTCATCAGAAATGACAGAAATATCATGATAATCTATACATACCTGGCTGAAAAAAACAGCCAAGGCAACTGGTTGACCAGTTCAGACCAGCTCGACATGGTTTGACCAGCTAAAGCTATGTTTGGTCAAGCTGGTAGGTGGTCAAGATCAGAGAAATTACCAGCACTAGCGTGTTGACCAGCTCATACCCAGCTAGACCAGCTTGACCATGCTAGTTGACGAGCTCATAACCAGCTAGACCGGCTTATGACCAACTGGACCAGCTCAATTTTCAAGCTGGTCAAGCTGGCATAGCAGTATTTTACAGCAGGGTAATACTATATGCATGAAATTCGACCAAAACTGTGTCCATTAAGATAAATATGGTAATATGATAGAAAGGATGGAGGCAGTCATTTTTAAGACATTGAAGGAATAGAACAATGTATAATGTAAATATTTGGTAAAGACTGTCAGAAAAGATAAGTGTCAAAATGAAAAGGCTGAAGGATCTATTTCTGTAAAGCAAACGTGAATGATATCACATGCAATGTCAGGAGGATACCTCATAGTATTGGTAAGCAATGCCAAGGAACCTGGGGACCTGACATAGGTGTGAGCAGCTGCATATAACTGCACTGTGAAGTAAATTCCATTGAGTCACAGGTGACTGGGAAGCAAAAAAAAAAACATGTTTCATCTGATCAGAAGTAACATGAGATTACTTATAACTCTCATGTACAAAGTAAAACAGAGTTCTCCTCCCTTCAATTTGCAAAATGCAAACTACTTACTTACCAGCCCAGAAATGTCTGAACGACAGGTTTCATGAGAATGTTCAGCCAGGAGCACGAGCCGGTTACCATTAACAAACTTAAAACATTTTCAAATAAATGTATAATAAGCTGAGGAATGGCTTTATCAAAATGATGTACAGGTGAAAATAGGCTAAATTGGCAGTGGAGTGCAGAAATGTGGACACCCCTGGTTTAAATGTCTGTTGCGATGAATCTGTACGTGATCGAAGGCAAACCTGAACTCTAAATGGTAAAACATGAGACCTTTCGGCAAATTTTAAAGCAAGATTGCTTTTTATTTTCATTTTTTACTGTTTATAAATTATTTAAAAAAAGGAAAAGGGCCCTGTGCAAAAGTTTGGGAACCCCTTTGGATTATTCTTTGTTACTTTTTAAAAAGATGATTACTAAGGCCCAGATCCAGGTGATTTACTTTTTTATTCTGAAGTAACTCCATGCCTTCAAACGTATCCAACTGCAGTGGCTGTTCCGTCTGGTGTTAACAACCATGGGTTCCTCTAAACAAATTCAAAGAATCAAAGAATGCCATGTGTCAAAGAATTTCAGAATGAGGATGGTTAATTTCCACCAAGAAGGAGAAGGCTACAAATACTCTCGCAAAGTTTCAAACTACATATTTCCACTGTCAGAAAGTAGAAGATTAATGGAACAGTTGAAGTCAAGGCAAGGTCTGGAAAACCAATAAAATTTTCAGATAGAATGGCCCAAGACCTGGTTAGAAATATTCAGAAGAACCCGCACATTACAGCAAAAAAGAGTAGCAAACACAGGTCTAGCTGTTCACAGGACAACAATACAACATACATTAAATAACAAGGCCTACATGGTAGAGTTACCAGAAAGAATGATCTCAACACAAAATGAAGCGTCTGAAGTATGCAAAAGAAAACATTGAGAAGCCTGAAGTTTGGAACAATGTGCTTTGGACTGACAAAACCAGAATTGAACTTTTTGGCCATCCCCAAAAATGGTATGTTTGGAAAAAAGGGGGTGAAGCTTTTGTAGAGAAGAACACCTTGCCAAGACCTCAATGTTTCCTTGAGTTGTACAGCACAGCTGTCAAAATGAGCTGGCATGTCTCGTTCTTGCAGCCAGTCCAGCAAAACGGCATATTAAATTATTTTGGGCTTCAGCTATATGTAGTTAACAGAAAATATCAATGTTTTCTGTAAACTACTGAATATTTTAGCATCTTTGGGCGCTCCATGTCTAATAATATTCCTCTACGGTTGCAATTCGAATGCTCTATTTGCCCTAGGACCTAGGTGTTGTTATTTTTCAGTGCTGTGGTAGGCTAACGGAAAATAATTACACATTTGGAAAATAACAAAAGATAATGCTGTCAATAGACTGTTAGGCTACCTGCTGAACACTGTTTTTACAATAACCAGAAGTAAATACTGATCTGGACAAAATAAAATGCTATAGGGAATCATTACGTTAAATAATTAAGTTATCATATTCATGAAAGAATATTAGAACAGCTAATGTAGGCAGTAAAAGTGACCTGCTTGATTAGAATATTACCTGCACTGACTTCCTGTATAAAACGTCAGATCCTATCCTGTTTGCTGTTCGAAACTGGGAAGAAATTGGGTGTCCTACTAGACAACACCTGAGGCAGTGTCGGAGAATGGGTAGAAACGTATGGAATAGGACTCGATCAAAACTGTAAAAACAACACTTCCCCGATGTAGTTCGTCGAAGTCACGGTGAGTTTACGGCGTATTGAAGCGTATAGTGAACGACTTCTTTGTTTTAACACTTCCGGAAAACCCCCTGCTACACAGGTAAGGCGAGTATCGTTCTTCGGAACGAAAGCAGGACGTTAAAATAATCATTCAGCTTAGGTCTACCGATTAGTGTTTGTATTTACATATGTATGTAGCCTCATCGATCGTGTATTTAAGTAACAGCATATGTCAAAGTTAGGCTAAATGGGTCCAGTCCGAATGGTTTTTGTTGAATATTTTAAGACTGCGGTATGGATGGGACTCGAGTTACGGCTAACTCGGTAGCCAACCTCCGGCTCTGCGAGAGTATCGGTTGGTAGTTTTGTGTCTCACACACTTTCATTTGAAATGACCGGGTACAGATATTTTATCATGGCTTTCATATCGGTTATTTCCCATTTTGAACTGCGTTTGCACAAACCACTGACGGCAAAAGTTTGTGCGGTTGTTAACCTTGTACCGCAGCTGTCAGGGTAACAGTTAGACTAGTTTCATAATTTATGATTTTCGAAGGGAGCGTGCCAGCGGGAGAAACAATGTCCGCTCTCATTTCTCCTGGATAGAACGGAAATGTAGATTTCTTTTTCTCTTTTTTTTAAAGGCGGTTTTGACCATTTCATAGTTTACTTGGAAAGTGGATAGAAATGCACATGTTTAGGTTTTGACAACTTTCCAGACTTCAGTGGCAAAATTATTATTGATGTTTAGTATTTGTATTATTTACGTGAATAACTGTTTATCGTTTTTATTACATTATTGTACATAGTGTTGTCATGTCATTAATGAAGACATTGTCTTCGTACACAGAGTGATATGTCAGACTGTTGTGGAAAAATCTGGCCGACTGAGCTCCTAATGACAAACAGAACGTTGTTTATGTTAGCGAGCGAGGCTGGTTGGGCTATAGATGGGGGCACCTCTGATCTCGTTAGTCTGGTAACTGTTTTGGCTTCATAATGAAAACAAGTTAAAACCAGTCTTGGTTCACACGCGGTCTTTGAATGCAGTCATGCACATATTGAATGAGTTTCGCAGTGTCAGATATAGCTGTGTATGTGAACTGCTGCTGGGGACGGCAGGAATCATATTTTGAAAGGGACCGTGGTTGAACTGCTAAGCTGTATGCCTTAGCTGGCTTGATAGGTGCTGCTTTGCCCATTTGAGGGACTCTGAAGCAGAGCAAAGTAAATTAATGCCCTTAAATCTTGGTATGCTTAAATCTTGGTAAGTTATTGCAGTGGACACAGCGGTGTTATAAACAAGGCCCTCGGAGGACTGAAATGGCTGACATTTGATTCGGTGGGCAGGTGAGTGTAGATCTGTCAGCTGGCGCTTATCTAGACAGGCCCTGGTGAAAGGAGTGAAAGGAGGCTGGCACAGGGGGAACACCGCGTTCGCCACTCCCGGCCAGACTGTTTATGAGTTTGCACTGCGCTACACGGCCAACACCTGTGCACTTTACCGCGAGGGCGGGGCCAAAAGCAAGATCGACCGCCGTGCACTTGAACTGTGAAAGTGAGAGAGATCGGAGCTGATTTGAAGAAGGCAAACACGCCAGTCGTACAGGTGAAGGGTAAACGCAGGCGCACCAGCAACGAGGGCTTCCTGAGGCTGCGTACTTCGCGTGTGTCACGTTCTGACTTCCACTCCTGCTCTCAGAAGGCAAGGTCCACGGCGTCTGTTTATTTATAGGTATAAAGAGATCGTTTTTCACCCCACGTTAAACGTTCAAAAAAAATGTTTGTCTTGTGGAGAAAGGAACCTTTCAAGTTGACAGTGGCCCTGTCCGCAGATGGTGTAGTCACCCAGTATGAGTAGCATAATAATGATAATAATAGCCTCATGTTATTCAATTCAGTCAAAAGGTCTGAATCCACACATACTTCTGGTATGTTCTAGGAGCCTGGAACAATGTTTTCCTACTCCCGTCAGATGACAAATGACTTGATTCTGATTCACTGTCTCAAGAAAAAGAGGACTATCCCTCCTCCAGAATTCCAGGTGCTCAGAGACCATAACCATAAGATAACGTGTGTGTGTGTTCCCTTTATGTTTATGGTATCTTTCAGAGCAGGTTTATAAATAGATGAATAACGGAAAGCATTGTTTGTTTGTCTTTTTTGTTTTGTTTTTTTGAGGCCTTTGGAGAAAACGCTGTTTAAGTCTGAACTCATATTTCGTATGCAGCAATTTGTTGTGAAAGTATCCCCGGAACGTGCACTGCATAAAAATAATTCTGGAGATGTCCGAAGTCCTAAAACTGATCTGGAAAAAGGTCGTAAGAATGAACCTGCTTCGTTTTGTTTACCATGTGCTTCAGTGTCTGGGGAGATATGATTCTGACCCCCCGCTGCTGTCAGAGGTAGAGAACACTAATCATCAGTGAAGCCCAAATACTCGTGACCCCAGGGACAGGTAGGGTCTGAAACAGCATTTATATTTATTGAGGAAAATTAACAGGCAGGCCCTGGCTGTGTTTACCGCATTCGCGCGCCGAAAAGCGATGTGTTCAGTGCCGTAAAGCGCAGTGTTCAGTGCCGTAAAGCAGTGTGATGTGCTGTAAGCGCATTGTTCAGTGCCGTAAAGCAGTGTGATGTGCTGTAAAGCGCAGTGTTCAGTGCCATAAAGCGCTCTGTTCAGCGGTGTAAAGCGCAGTGTTCAGTGCCGTAAAGCGGTGTGATGTGCTGTAAAGCGCAGTGTTCAGTGCCGCAAAGCAGTGTGATGTGCTGTAAAGCGATGTGTTCAGTGCCGTAAAGCGCTCTGTTCAGCGGTGTAAAGCGCAGTGTTCAGTGCCGTAAAGCGCTCTGTTCAGCGGTGTAAAGCGCAGTGTTCAGTGCCGTAAAGCGGTGTGATGTGCTGTAAAGCGCAGTGTTCAGTGCCGTAAAGCGGTGTGATGTGCTGTAAAGCGCAGTGTTCAGTGCCGTAAAGCGCTCTGTTCAGCGGTGTAAAGCGCAGTGTTCAGTGCCGTAAAGCGGCGTGATGTGCTGTAAAGCGCAGTGTTCAGTGCCGTAAAGCGGTGTGATGTGCTGTAAAGCGCAGTGTTCAGTGCCGTAAAGCGGCGTGATGTGCTGTAAAGAGCAGTGTTCAGTGCCGTAAAGCGGCGTGATGTGCTGTAAAGAGCAGTGTTCAGTGCCGTAAAGCGGCGTGATGTGCTGTAAAGAGCAGTGTTCAGTGCCGTAAAGTGGTGTGCTGTGCTGTACTGAAAGGGGCTGTGATTGTCTGCCATAAAGCGCTGTGCTGGGATGTGCTGTAAAGCGCCGTGTTCAGCGCTGCTCTGGGATGTGCGCTGGAGATGCAGGACGTGCCTGTTGTCCTCACGCCTCAGACCAGCATCTGGGGAAGACAGCGGAGGCCATCCATCACGGGGCAAAAGACAGCCCAGTCTGTGCTCATCTGGGACCTTCTGTAATTAACATGCTCGTCCCTGTCCTGACTCTAATCTGTAGAGTCAACAGCTGGGTGTCACCTCTCATCTCCTCTCTCTTCCTTTTCTCTGTCACCCCCCCCTTCCCCTGTTTCTTCTAACTCTGTCTTCTCTTTCCCTCTGTCCCTCTCTCTTGCCCCTCCCCCCTGTTTCTTCTGCCCCTCTGTATCTCATTCTCTCTCCCCTCCCCCACATTTTTCTACCCCTCTACCTCTCTTTCTACCATCTCCCTCCAGCCTCCACCTCCGCCTGTCTCTCTCTCTCGAGCGCAAGCTCACATATTGTGCGGGGTGGCAAGACATGCAGATCAAAGCTGGCTCTTCGTAGCGGTCTGTTCATATCCGAGATTAAAAGATGTAGCGGGTATAAACATGCAAATAGTGTGTGGTAATTGATTTTTCTTTCCTTCCACCCGGTGAAGTGGACCCTGTTTGTATTTCAGTCTGGAAATCATGCCTTGGGCATTAAGACCAGATGTTCTTTCCCGGCTTAAATTGTCTTGCCTTGCAGGACCGCATATGTACTGAACATGTCTTTACCTAACGAAAAAAAAAAAAAAGCCTCTCTTGCAAAATGGTAGACGACTCTCTGAATGAGTTCAGTGAATCCAGCAGCTTGGTAGAAAATGAGTTGTGAGTTGAGAAGAGAGGCCCCACGAGTGAGTGGGCTGTCCTGTTTGACCTCGGGCGGCGTGCGTGCGTGCGTGCGTGCGTGCGTGCGTGCGTGCGTGCGTGCGTGTGTGTGTGTTTGCACACAGAATCCAGCTGCTGTGTAATTGGTCAGTCTAGAGGCTGGCCCTCTCGGATCGAGCCTGCCAGCGACAGTGCAACATCAGCAGTCTGAACCCCCCCCTCTTCCTCCCCCTCTTCCTCCCTCTTCCTCCCTGGCTCTCCCCCGGCTGGTGTAGACGGATTGAATGCCTCCCCATTGCCCAGTCACGCACGCACAGAGCTCCCACAGACCGCCAGGCCACAAGTCACACAAACAAGTCTTTTCCCACCATGTGTCAGCAGAGGCGTGGGAGCGCGTGCGCGCGCACACACACACACACACACACAGGCGCGCGCACACATGCGCAGACACACACACACACAAGCTCACACACAGACGCGCGCACCCAGGCATACACATCCACATACACTCACACATGTGCAGACAAACACTCACACACACACACACAGGCGTGCGCACACATGCGCAGACACACACACACACACACACACCGATGCGCACACACACACACACACACACACAGATGCGCGCACGCAGGCGTACACATCCACACACACTCACATATGCGCAGACACACACACACATATGCTCACACACAGACGCGCGCACACACTCACACACACCCACACACACTCACACATGCGCAGACACACACACACACACACACACACTCACAGGCGCGCGCAGCCCTGCTCTGCTGGAGGTGTGGGCTCTGGTTTCAGTTGGCCTGGAGGCAGCCACACAGCTGCTCTGCTCGAGTCTCTTGTTTGCATGCGGGAGCGGACGGGCGCATGACATCGCTGATATCAGCATCTAAGGTGGATGGGGGGAAAAGAGCGGGAGATAAATTAACTGAAGAGGCAGAGCGCTGGGTTGGAGAGCAGCGTTTCTGTGGCACTAAACCTGCCTACTGGACTAAACCGAAGGCTGTGCTGGGAGTGAGGGGTCGTGGGGTTTTGTTTAAGCAAAGTCTGAAAGTTTGTGCAAAGTTTTCTACAGGTGAGTGTTTGGTCAGCAAACCAATGGGGGAAATTTTAAAGTTTTTACTTTAAAAACCTTTTTTTTTTTCTTTTTTTAAAGACTTTAAAGATTCCTTTTTGCAGTTATTCACGGCTTGTTAAGGAATGGCTAAATCGTGAGAAATGCTTTACTTATCGGAAAAGTGTTGCTTAGGTGACCCAGGCTGTATGCTACATGTGCTTGTGTTTTCTTGCAGTAACGGTAGAATGGAGTGTTTGGCACTTATTGCTGTGTGCTAGTCAGCGGGAGGCCTGCTGGATTCTCATGGGTGCGCAGCGACTGACCAAAAAGAAAAGCCCAAGTCTCACACTCGTTATCGATGCAGTCATTCCCACGAGAGGGAATTAACAGAGATTAAAATCCTCGCCAAAGGGGAGGTGGCCTGTTTTCGATTGGCTGAGGAGAAGGGGGGTGGGGGTGGGGGTGGGGGTGGGGGTGGGGGTGGGGGTGGGGGTGGGGGGGGGGTGGTCAGTAACAGAATTGCTTGGCTGCATCATGGTTCACACAAAGTTCTCTTATATTAACAGAGCTTTTGTTCCCTCCTATTTGAGTTTGACTTCTTTTTTTTTTTTTTTCCCTTCTTCTTCTCCCGGATTATTCTGCAGGGGGTTTAGCCTTTTTATGGAGTGAATTGGGACTTTTAGCCAAGAAAAGAATTGTGTTCCTGAGGAAATCGGCTAAGAGGAAACAGCTGCGATCTTTTTTCCAGGTTGTTGGCACTCGCTGGTGCCGTGTCATTTCCTGCCGGGCCAGCACAAGCGCAACAAAGTCTACTAGAGCGGCGTGTGTGTGTGTGTGTGTGTGTGTTTGCGTGTGCAGAGAGAGAGAGAGCAAGCGGGAGGGAGGGCGAAAGAGAGGAAGAGGCCATGTGTGTCATTTCAATTCAATTTTTCTTCTTTCTCGTTTTACAGAAGTCCAGGATGAAGACCTACGGACAGTAGGGCTTTGTGTGGATATATCTCCCCAACAATCTTGCTTTTCTGGACTAGACTGGACTAATTTTGCTCTTCCGAGCGGACAAAGGGCAGACGCAGGAAAAGGGGGGTAGGCGAAAAACCGGCACTCTTTGAACAGGGGGGGAAGTGGTGCTCTCCGCCCGAGGACCTGGCGGCCATGACGGAGCCCAAAGCGGGCGCGGCCCCCGCCCCGGCGGGGCTCACCTGGGCGCAGGTGTGTAAGGAGTGCGGGCAGGGCCACGGCGGGCAGGAGGGCCACCTGTACGAGTACCAGGACGAGGTGGACGACGAGCTGGTGTGCCACATCTGCCTGCAGCCGCTGCTGCGGCCCATGGACACGCCCTGCGGCCACACCTACTGCTTCCTGTGCCTCAGCAGCTTCCTGCGCGAGCAGGACTTCTGCCCCGTTGACCGGCAGCGGCTGCAGCTGCACCAGTGCCGCGCCTCCAGCCTGCTGGTGCGCAACCTCCTGGACAAGCTGACGGTGCTCTGCCCCTTCCACGCGCACTGCCAGCAGCAGATGCAGCGCTGCGAGCTGCAGCCACACCTGCACAACAGGTGAGCGGGGCCGCGGGGCGGGGCGGGGCTGGGAGGGGCGGGGCTGCGGGGAGGGGTGTGGCTGTGGCGGAGAGGGGTGTGGCCTGTTGATGGGAGGGGCGTGGTCTTTGGATGGGAGGGGCGTGGTCTGTGGCTGGGAGGGGCGGGGCGTGGCTGTGGCTGAGAGGGGTGTGGCCTGTGGATGGGAGGGGTGTGGTCTGTGGATGGGAGGGGCGGGGCTGTTGCTGGGAGGGGTGGGAAAGGAGAGTGTGTGAGAGTGGAGGTGTGGGAAATCCTAGTATAATAACACATTACATTACATTATTGGCATTTGGCAGACGCTCTTATCCAGAGCGACGTACAGTTGATTAGACTAAGCAGGAGACAATCCTCCCCTGGAGCAATGCAGGGTTAAGGGCCTTGCTCAAGGGCCCAACGGCTGTGCGGATCTGATTGTGGCTACACCGGGATTAGAACCACCGACCTTGCGTGCCCCAGCCATTTACCATAACCACTACGCTACAGGCCACCCCTGCTGCTTCCTGTATACATCTTTATATAGCTATACATCTTTATACATCTATATAGATACACATCTTTATATAGCACTTATATAAAGTGACCATCCCATGCCAAATCCAGGAGATTGCACCACAGCACCTCTTTCTGTGTGCCGGTAAAGAATGATGAGATATAGAACTGTTTTCTGTTTTTGTTTTGCCGGTAGAGCCATTTAACTTTCAAGTAACATGTTTACTCAAACAGTGAGTGGCTCTGCCGGCAAAGCTAAATTGAGTATGAAGCTCACATTTTCAGGAATTTCATATCTGATTATTGTCTGACATCAGAGGTGCTGTGGACACGCTGTCTCTCCTGGAGTTGCCATGGCTGCAAACAAAAAGCTAGAGTGCTTCACTGAGACAACATTTCAAACAAAATGTTGCTATTTAAGAGCTAAATAAAGTCATGGCAATGGTAAAGCACAAGAAGAGGAGAGGAACTGGAGAAAGAGGGAAAGGGAGAGTGGGGGATGGGGACTATGGCGGGGAGAGGGGGATGGGATCAGGAGGGAAATGGTGATGGAGAAAGAATGAAGGGAGAGCGAAAGAGGAATGTGGAGATGGAGGAGGATGGGGATTAGTGAAAGAGTGATGAGGAATGAGATGGTAAAGGGCGGGAAGGAAAGGAGTATGCGGAGGACAAAAAGTAGAGTGCAATCTGCTGAATCTATCAAAAGCATCTGTCGAGTATGAATCGTTCATTTAATCTAAAACAAAAGTGCACCGTATACACTAACCGCAGGATTTATTGGGGGCTGCTAGCTAGTGCCCAACGCCGTCGGAAGAGGAACTCTGCAGGAAGTGATCTCGTCCCGTGTTTACATTCCGTTCTAGATCATATTTCCTTTCTTCTCAGACAATAATGGATCCCTGCAAAATGATTTCACTTCTGTTGAGCGGTGTAACCGGACAGAACTGGATGATTTAGTTGAGGGGTTTCTGAGCCGTACCTCCACGTTCACGATAGACACATTTGACTGCATTGAGCCCTGTGTTCTCTGTCCTCTTCTCCACTCAAATGAGCGGTTTTTCCTGTGATGCTTATCAGGAAGGAGATTAGTTTTCACTGTGTGTGTGTGTGTGTGTGTGTGTGTGTTTGTGTTCCGCCTGTTATCTGTGTGGTCAGCAAGGATGTCACTGGAAGGTAAAGATTGTCCTGTGATTAGTCGCTCGGGGCAAAGAGGGAGAGACTGAGAGTGAATGAGTGTGAAAGGGAGAGACAGTGAATGAGTGTGAAAGAGGGAGAGAGTGAGGGAAAGCAGGGGATGGAGGGTGTAGTGGTGATGTGGGAGAGGGAGAGACTGAGCGTGAATGAGTGTGAAAGGGAGAGACTGAGAGTGAATGAGTGTGAAAGGGAGAGACTGAGAGTGAATGAGTGTGAAAGGGAGAGACTGAGTGTGAATGAGTGTGAAAGGGAGAGACTGAGAGTGAATGAGTGTGAAAGAGAGGGAGAGAGTGAGGGAAAGCAGGGGATGGAGGGTGTAGTGGAGAGGGGGGTGCAGTGTAGCAGAAAGAGAGGGAGAGCGAGCCTGAGGAGGCGAGGTTAAGTAATCTGCAGCGGCGGTGGTAGTGGTGACTTAATCAGACCGATCAGAGGTTTCTAGTTTTTCTCCTTATCAGCCGGTATGCTCCCTGCCTCCCTGCAATGCAGTAAAACAAGGCTCCTTATCTGCATAGGTCGTCTCCTTCTAATAACTGCGCTGGGCGAAATCCCAGCGTCCCTCTCAGCGCCCAGCGCTAGCACGTGCTAACGCCCTGCTCCGCGTCACCGGCGAAACCGAATGAATGAAGCGCATTGATTTTTTTTTTCTTTTCTTTTTTTTCTTGCTGAGCACCTGAATGTGGACGTGTCAGCATGCGTACACTTAAGGGGATATCTTTAGTCGGTATTACTGACAGGGCGTAATGGATGGGCTTCGGGTTTAATTAAGGGAAGGCAGGCCGGTGATGAGTTGTGCCTTGACCTCTCCGTTCCCTCTCCTCTTCCCTCCCCCCGCCCCCCCCCCCCGTTCCCCCCGCGTCCTCTCCCAGATGCCCGGCGTTCCGGAAGCTCCGGGAGGAAGCGGAGAAGAGGAAGCGGCCCTCCTGGAACGAGTTGAAGGGGCGGGCGGAGGGGGACCCGGGCGCCGACGCCAAGCACCCCCCGACCCGCGCCGCGGCCCCCCGAGGCCCGGCCGACCCCGGGCTGGTCAACCCCGCCTTCGAGGAGAGCGAGGATGGTGAGACGGTCGTCCTGCCCCCCCCCATGCACACACACACCTGCACTACAAAAAAACATCTGCCACAGCAAGTGTTTCAGTCTTCAGCATTTTTTCTCTCTTTAAGTAGAAAATATTAGCTTGTTTTAAGTTCCTGTTTGCGTGACGGGGGCAATGATCTTACCCTAGTGGAGAATCCTGAAATGAATCAAACTGGCTCACCTCATTGGCAATATTTTATTTAAGTCTAGAGAATAGGATAGAATTCCTGTTTTTGCAGTGTGTGGGGTCGGTTGTGGTTATACCCCGGCATGATGCACACACGTGGGTTTCTGTCTCTCCAGAGCTCACCGGCATCAGTTTCACAGTCCAGACACGCTAAGCCACCGTTAAACTCTTATGGGATTGTTGGGGTTTGTATGTGCAGCCACTAATTTACGGCGTCGTTATAAAGCACGGAAATCCATGTCTCCGTACGCCTCTTTGATCCCAGTGTAAAAGGCTTTGTGATAAGCCTCTGTCTCAACAGCACTGGGCTGGCTCTGTCTGTGGGGTCTGGCTGTGTTGTTGGGGACTGTGGGCTGGGGTGGGGTGTGGGGGACTGTGGGCTGGATTATGTGGGAGGCTGGTTTGGAGAGGCAGCGTGTCTGTGTGAGAACCGTTTGCAGAGTCGGGCAGTGAGCAGGACAGGAAATGGTTTCCTGGGCCATGTTGACACTGAGGGGAGGGGGAGGGGGGGGAAAAAAACAAAAGCAACCTTTGATCTGCCTGTTCTGTGCGAGGGCGGGGGTGGAGTAGAGGGGATGTGATGTCATTGTGATGTCACACCGCTGGGGGCCATTGTCTCAGTCTGCACCAGGCGTTTGTCTGGGCCCTTGTGAACGTGTCCAAACGTATGACACGCTGTCAAAAAGTCCCGGCCCCTCCGCCAAGGGAAACACCCGAAAGCGTTTTTGTCTCCTGGCTCCGCGGATAATGGCCAAACTTCACGGTTGCCTGGTAACTTTGTTTGGCGTAATCTTTATCACTGCTCATTGTGTACACGCGTGACCTCCAAACGTCCTCACCTGTTTGCTTGATCGATTTGGCTCCTGTGCCGCTGCAGTCTCAGAAACCTCAGGTCGAAGGTCGCGGTGCTGAGCGATTGATTATCGCGAAGCGTCCCAACAGATTTGCGTCTTCGCCTCGGTGACTCATAGGTGGATTTCCCGGCATATCGGGTGTAAAACCTGTGCGTGTACATGCATGCATGTGCATGAGTATGAGAGTCTGGGTGCTTGTTTATCACCCGGAGCGTATACAAGTGTGTTGGATGAGTGTGCTGTGAGACGTGTGTGTGTTGGATGAGTGTGCTGTGAGACGTGTGTGTGTGTGTGTGTGTGTGTGTGTGTGTGTGTGTGTGTGTGTGTGTGTGTGTGTGTGTGTGTGTGTGTGTGTGTGTGTGTGTGTGTGTGTGTGTGTGTGTGTGTGTGTGTGTGTGTCTGGGTGCTTGTTTTCCACCTGGAGCGTATACGAGTGTGCTGGAGGCTGTGAGGTGTGTGTGTTGTGTGTGAACGTCTGGGTGCTTGTTTTCCACCCGGAGCGTATACGAGTGTGCTGGAGGCTGTGTGTGGCTGTGTGTGGCTGTGTGTGGCTGTGTGTGGCTGTGTGTGGCTGTGTGTGGCTGTGTGTGGCTGTGTGAGCGTCTGGGTGCTTGTTTTCCACCCGGAGCGTATACGAGTGTGCTGGAGGCTGTGAGTGTGTGAGAGAGAATTCATGCTGGCGTCTCACCCCCGTCCCAGAAGCCCCTCTGAGGTCCAGTCTGGTGGCGGAGGCGAACGTGGTGGAGCTCTACCGGGACGAGGCGGAGCAGGAGCTGGGTGTGCGCATCGTGGGGGGGAAGGACACGCCCCTGGGCAACATCGTGATCCAGGAGGTCCTGCGGGACTCGCTCGCTGCCCGAGACGGCAAGCTGGCCCCCGGGGACCACATCTTAGAGGTGACGAGGGGGGCCCCCCTGTTTTTGTTCTTTCCCTCCTGTTCCCTTTTCCATCCATTAATTTTGCTGTACTAAGTGGCTAAATAACTACTCTTTGCTGTACTAAGTGGCCTGGCATTAGGCTAAATGGGCCGTATTCTGTACTCTTTGTTGTACTAAATGGCGTGGCATTCCGCTAAAGGGCCTTAGTACAACAAAAAATAGTCTTTCCAGAATAAGTGGCCTGCCATTACGTTAGAGTCCTTATGCTCTTTTTTTCTGTGCTAAGTACATTGGCATTATGCAAAACGGACCTTATTCTGTAATGACTACTGTGCTCTGGCATTAGGCCAAATGGGCCTTATTCTGTTAAGACTCTGCTGTACTAAGTGCCGTGGCATTAGATTAAATGGGTGTTATTCTACATAGACTCTCTTCTCTGTACTAAGTGCCCTGGCATTAGGCTAAACAGGCCTTATTCTGTGAGGAGGCCAAGCCACTGCTCATTCCTGCCTGCCCTCATCACCCTCTGTGTTCACTTTTTAAAATACTATTTTTCTGTTAAAATTCCACTTTGTACAACCTGTCCCGGCCGACCGGTTAATGATTACCCGGATCAGTTACTCAGTTCAGTTGCTCCTGGATGTGAGTTCAAAAATTCAACAAACGGTGACAAAAATTACCTAGTTACATAATGCAGGGTTTAAAGAGAACGGATTCAGCAAAAAAAAAAACAAAAAAAAATACATTGATATTTAAAATGTTTTTTGTTTTTTTTTGTTATTTTCTTTCCGTAATTCCCACAAAGAAATAACGCTTGCCTAAGTTCCGGGAGGGTTTGGAGGAACTCATGATCCCTGTGTGTTGGGTAAATACGGGAGGCTGTTGCTGTGATGGACAGCTCTGTGCCTCAGTGGCTCTCAGCGAGGCGCGGCGGGGCTTGTACGGGCCATACGAAACCCGCTGGGACCCCTCCCTGCGCTCCGCAGAGCTCTGCTCAACCGTCACTAACGCTGCCATTGTCCTCCTGGAGGGACCCTGCACACAGCACCTCCAGCGTCCAGTTTCCAGTCTCACTGCCTCCCTTCCACCCTGTCAGCAAACGCTGGCTGACAGATGTAGGTCGCTCACACCGGGCCAGCATGCTCCAGCGTGCGGGCAGACTTTAAACCGGGCCTTCGTCTGGAAAACGATGATTCTGAGGTTTTATATATAGCCCGCAAGGCATTAGCGGTGTGGCTAATAATTTACAACACGCCACTGGTTGGACCGTTTTAATTCTCCTGTTGATTTCAGCAGTTTGTTTGTTTTTTTTTCCCCCCATTTTTTTTTTTTTTTGCGGTGAAAGGGAAAGAAACCATGCGTATTATGTGATCTAATAATAATAATGATAATTAATGAGGCGCTTTTCAAGCAGAGCACAGTGTATAACCGGGGCTAAGACTGGCTGGTTTAAGGCTGTTACCGTCAGCATTGCTGGCCTCTGTGGAATGCAGTGCCACGGTAAGCTAAGCAGATAAAGTATGTTCGTATTAATATTTGAGGTCCTGACCTCGGTGCTGTAGCCTTGGGTTGTTTTCTTCTCGTTCGGTTCTTGGCCAATCAGAAATCTTGAAATGTGAACATGAGCCTCTGCCCCTATTGGCTGCGGCAGTCGCGGCTGTAACACAAGCCTGCTTTTTCTGGGGTTTTGTGCTCGGTGGTGTCTGTAAAGGGATACGCCGTGAAGCCGAGGAGGTAACATTACTTATTTCTAGATAAATGTATCTCCCACTTCCCCTTTGTGAATCGATGCATTGATCTGGAGCAGAGGGCTGCTCTGGGCGCTGTCGTTGGGAACATGTTTCCTCGTTAATCGCAGCGTTCTGAGGCCTGATTTAAACGGACGTCCTCGTTTTGAGTTGTCATGCTCAGCTGATCCCAGTCCACTGGCTGTGAGCAGAACTGCACCTGAAATGCAGTAAAGCAGTCATTTTGTGAAGTGTGTGTGTGTGTGTGTGTGTGTGTGTGTGTGTGTGTGTGTGTGTGTGTGTGTGTGTGTGTGTGTGTGAAGTACTATTGCAACTACCAGCGTTAATGCTGTAGATGCACAACATTATAATTCTCTGGACTATGAGTCTACTCTCGACTAGGCTGCGCTGCTGCTACCTATACCCCCTAATGAAGTGTCCTTGTCATCGTTCTGTACTGTGTGTTTGTACTGTTTAACATTTGATGTTACTTTGGTATGTGGAGATGAATAAAAGTAATGAATTTATCTCTCTCTCTCTCTCTCTCTCTCTCTCTCTCTCTCTCTCTCTGTGTGTCTCTCCCTCTCTCCCTCTCTCTCTCCCTCTCTCTCTCCCTCTCTCTCTCTCTCTCTCTCTCTCTCTCTCTCTCTCTCTCTCTGTGTGTGTCTCTCCCTCTCCCTCTCCCTCCCTCTCCCTCCCTCTCTCTCTCTCTCTCTCTCTCTCTCCCTCTCCCTCTCTCTCTCTCTCTCTCTGTGTGTGTGTCTCCCTCTCTCCCTCTCTCCCTCTCTCTCTCTCTCTCTCTCTGTGTGTGTGTGTCTCCCTCTCTCCCTCTCTCCCTCTCTCCCTCTCTCCCTCTCTCCCTCTCTCCCTCTCTCCCTCTCTCCCTCTCTCCCTCTCTCTCTCTCTCTGTGTGTGTGTCTCCCTCTCTCCCTCTCTCCCTCTCTCCCTCTCTCCCTCTCTCTCTCCCTCCCTCCCTCCCTCTCTCTCTCTCTCCCTCCCCCTCAGGTGAACGATGTGAACGTGGCCTGTGTCCCTCACCGGCGGGCGATCGCGGTGCTCCGCCGGCCCTGCTCTCTGCTCCGCCTCACCGTCATGCAGGAGAAGGGCTTCTCCCCCCGAAACCCTCGCCCGGAGCACCACCCGCCGCCCCCCAGCACCACCACCACCACCACCACCACCCCCTCCTCCCACGGCCCGGCCCCCAGCGCCGTCATCCAGGTCATGCTGGTGAAGAGGGAGCGCTCCGAGCCCCTGGGCATCAAGCTCATCCGCAAGTCGGAGGAGGCCGGCGTGTTCATCCTGGACCTGCTGGCCGGCGGCGTGGCCGCCAAGGACGGGAAGCTGCGCAACAACGACAAGGTGCTGGCCATCAACGGGCAGGACCTGCGGCACGGCACCCCGGAGAGCGCCGCCCAGATCATACAGGTGAGCGCGCGGAGCCGCCGAGACGCTAACGACCAGCCCGGCTAACGCACATGAGCATATCGCTGACGACCAGCCCGGCTAACGCATATGAGCATATCGCTGACGACCAGCCCGGCTAACGCACATGAGCATACCGCTAACGACCAGCCCAGCTAACGCACATGAGCATATCGCTAACGACCAGCCCGGCTAACGCACAGGAGCATATCGCTAACGACCAGCCCGGCTAACGCACATGAGCATACCGCTAACGACCAGCCCGGCTAACGCACATGAGCATATCGCTAACGACCAGCCCGGCTAACGCACATGAGCATATCGCTAACGACCAGCCCGGCTAACGCACATGAGCATATCGCTAACGCACATGACCATATCGCTAACGACCAGCCCGGCTAACGCACATGACCATATCGCTAACGACCAGCCCGGCTAACGCACATGAGCATATCGCTAGCGACAAGCCCGGCTGACGCACATGACCATATCGCTAACGACCAGCCCGGCTAACGCACATGACCATATCGCTAACAACCAGCCCGGCTAACGCACATGAGCATATCGCTAGCGACAAGCCCGGCTAACGCACATAGTGATATCGCTAACAACCAGCCCGGCTAACGCACATGAGCATATTGCTAACGACCAGCCCGGCTAACGCACATGACCATATCGCTAACGACCAGCCCGGCTAACACACATGAGCATATAGCTAACAACAAGCCCGGCTAACGCACATAGTGATATCGCTAACAACCAGCTTGGCTAACGCACATGAGCATATTGCTAACGACCAGCCCGGCTAATGCACATGACCATATCGCTAACCACCTGCCCAGGATGTTTTCGCGAATGTTCTAGCATTGTGTATTGTGACAACTTTTTTTTGTGTTAGCTGGGTGGAGCCTGTTTCACAAAGTAGGATTATGAAGTTGGCAGGATAACTGTAAATCTGGAACAAAAGAGTCCTGTGACCTGTTTCGCATACATTGCTTAAACAATCCAGAACCATTGCTAGGCATACTGTATACTCAACTTCCTGTGTGTGTGTGTGTGTGTGTGTGTGTGTGTGTGTGTGTGTGTGTGTGTGGGGTACGGTAACTACCAGCGTTAATACAGTAGATGCACAACATTATAATTCTCTGGACTATGCGTCTACCCTCGACTAGGCTGCGCTGCTGCTACCTATACCCCCTAATGAAGTGTCCTTGTCATAGTTCTGTACTGTGTGTCTGTACTGTTTGTCATTTGATGTTACTTTGGTATGTGGAGATGAATAAAAGTAATTAATTTATCTGTGTGCGTGTCCAGGCCAGCGAGGTGCGGGTGAACTTTGTGGTGATGCGGCAGAATGAGGTGTCTGAGGAGGGGGGCTCGAGTGGAGAGGGGCCGGGCAGGGGTTCCAGGAGAGTTCCGGACATGCAGTACTTCAGACGCCGCTCCACCTACATGAAGGTAAGCGCCGCGCGCCCTCGCCCTATTGGCCGGTCCCCTGTGACATCACGCCCCGGACAGGGCCGCCATGTAAATGAGTCACTGGTTCAGTTACAGCTCTGAGGCTCCAGCTCTTTCCATTGGAGAAAATGCAAAACTTCACAGTGTTTTGTTTTTTTTTCCAACCCGGATCGTTTAAATGTCATATGTTAATTATTATTTAGGAGTCAGGTTCTTCAGTAGGAAGGGTAGAGTGTGTGTAAACCCATTTGTCACCCCCATTTTCTGTAGGTGAAACGAAACGCATAAAGTCCAACTTGTTTGTGGGAAATGTGCCCTGCTGTCTGTGACGTTGTACAGATGACACGGCAGGGTTTTTGGAGTAGTTAATCTCTGCTCTCAGTGGGCGTATGGAGGCAGACGTGGGGCTCCGGTTAACAGATCACCAGGCCCTGCTGTAGTTTGCACTTTGCCCCTGGCAGCACAGTTGACGTGACGCTGGGGAGACTGGAGACGTGCTGAGCTGTTGTACCAGTCGTTGTGTGTGTGCGTATGCCAGAGAGTGTGAGAGTGTGAGAGTGTGAGAGTGTGAGAGTGTGAGAGTGTGAGAGTGTGAGAGTGTGAGAGTGTGAGAGTGTGAGAGTGTTACCTGAGAGTGGGAGCACCAGTGTGTGAGCGGTTGTACCAGTGGTTGTGGTTGTGTGTGTGTTTGTGTGAGTGTGAGTGGTTTTACCAGTGGGTGTGCGTGTGTATGCCAGTGCATGAGTGTGTGTGCCTGTGTGCCTGTGTGCCTGTGTGCCTGTGTGCCTGTGTGCCTGTGTGCCTGTGTGAGAGTGTGAGAGTGTGAGAGTGTGAGAGTGTGAGAGTGTGAGAGTGTGAGAGAGTGTGTGAGAGTGTGTGAGAGTGTGTGAGAGTGTGTGAGAGTGTGTGAGAGTGTGTGAGAGTGTGTGAGAGTGTGTGAGAGTGTGTGAGAGTGTGTGAGAGTGTGTGAGAGTGTGTGAGAGTGTGAGAGAGTGTGAGAGAGTGTGAGAGAGTGTGAGAGAGTGTGAGAGAGTGTGAGAGAGTGTGAGAGAGTGTGAGAGAGTGTGAGAGAGTGTGAGAGAGTGAGTCGATGTCCTGTCGGGTGAGTGGCTGCCACTCTGTGCCCGGTGAGCCCGCTGCCTCTGACGTCCAGGACGGCACAAACGTGGCCCCATCAGCGCTGCTTCTGCAGGGGTGAACGGCCCGGGGAGCAGACAGCAGAATGGGGATGGAGGGAGCGAGAGAGGGGGGGAGGGGGAGGAGGAGGGGGTGGGGGAGATGAAAGGCTTCCCCTCGTTCCTCGCTCCTGATCAAAAGGGAGAGTGCTGCCACTGCTGCTCTGGCTGCTGTGTTTGCCTGTGTGTGTGTTTGTTTGTTTGTTTGTTTGTTTGTGGGGGCGACGGAGGATCAAAGCTAGTCGCAGTTAGTTTTTGCCTGCAGAGCCAATTCCTTTGCTCTGTGCGGGGAGGGGGGGGCTTCCTGCTGGGCATGGTGACTCTACCCTCCCCCTCCCCCCTCCGGGGGGGCTGATGCAGGCTCCAGAGCCCTGGGAGTGGAGCAGGGAGCTGTGGATTTCGGCACGTATGACGTGATGCGAGAGCCACCTGCCAAAAACTCTACCTTCTCCCTCTTTGTTCATTCAAAGCGAGTTGTGTGCTCCGTTTTGTCTGTTTACGTAAACATTTTTTGGCGCTGGAATCCGTTTCCTGTGGTTCCGCCCTGTGCGTATCAGCTGCTCAAAACTTTGGGGGGGGGGGGGGGGGGGGGAGGGAGGGTGAGAGAGAGGGGGGGGGGTTTCTGTGTATGCGTGCATTATTTATGTTTCAGTGCTCTCAAGTTGACGCAGGTTGCTTCAGTCAACATGGTTTTGTGATGTGTTTGTGTGTGTGTGTTAATATGCGTACATGTGTGTGTGTGTGTGTGTGTGTGTGTGTGTGTGCAGGACCCTCCGGGCGGGTTCTCCAGTCAGGAGAAGACGGTGAGCCTGAAGAAGGAGCCGCGGCTCTCCCTGGGCATCACCATCGCGGGCGGGCGGGACAGCCGCGGCAGGGTGCCCGTCTACATCACCAGCGTTCAGCCCGTGGGCTGCCTGCACCGCGACGGCACCATCAAGACCGGTACGCCCCGCGCGCACGCCTCCCGCCTGCCAGAAATACCCTCACGTCACGTCTTTACACCCCCGTCCAAAGTACCAACAGTATTAACATTTTTACATCAGGGCTGCCCAACCCTGCTCCTGTTGTTGATCTACGGTCCTGTAGGTTTTCTCTCCAACCCTAACGGGGCACGCCTCATTTATCAGCTGGAGATCTTGTTGAGCTGCTAATTTAATAGAATCGGGCATGATGACAAAGTGGGGTTGGAGCGAAAGCCTACAGGGCTGTTTATCTCCAGGAACAGGGTTGGGAATGTAGTATATACCGTGTGAAATGACGCGAAGACGGTTGTGACTCACGTCAGGTAAAGTGTGAGTCGTGCCTCCTTTGGCACAAACACGCTCTTGATTCCCTGTGGTTGCCACGGTTCCTGTTGCCCAGGCGACGTTCTGCTGAGCATTAACGGGGTGGACCTGACGCAGCTGACCTACAGCGAGGCGGTGTCGGTTCTGAAGGCCCAGACGGCCCAGTCCAGCGTGGTGCTGCGCGTGGTGCAGACCATCACCGAGGGAGAGGAGGAGGAGGAGGAGGAGGAAGGCGACGCGGAGCACAAGGACGAGCTGGAGGTGCTGGACAACCCCCGGGAGGACGACCTCAACTGGGCCCCCCTCTGGACCCGCTGGCTGGGCCTGCCCAGGTGAGCCTCAGAGCGGGGACCGCAGCTGGGGTCGGGGGGGTGGGGGTGGATGTCCCTGGAGTCCCTGGTATAGGCCATTTTAACAATGATGGCGCACCTCTCAAACCAGGGTTTGTCTGGCTGGGATGGTACATTTATGATATGGCAGGGCAGTCTATACTCTAGAGGCTAAGGTGCTTGAGTGGGATGTGGAAGGTTTGCCGTTCAAGCCCCAGTGGAGCCACAGTAAGATCACTGTAGCCGTTGGGCCCATGAGTTCCCCGCTTAGTCTAATCAACTGCTAGTCGCTTAGGATATAAGCGCCCACTAAATGAATGTAATCTAATATCCACATTGTTTTTGTTTTTGAAGTGTGTGATGTGCATAGGTCAGTCCCATGCTCCTGTCGATCATTGATGGACTGGAGCACTGTTTCAGGGCAGCAGTGGCTCGTGTGAACTCCAGCTCACTGACATGGGCCAGCAGAACTCTGCTGGTACAGAGTCTCTCTCGATAAACGGGACGGGGGCTGACTTCCGTGTTGTTGCGCCTTGAATTGCGCCAGGCCCATCCCTGAGCTGGTTAAACTGCGGTGTTCCTTTTGACCAGTCAGCTCTGTGACTGAAGATATGATCCAGTAACCGTTTCTTCATTGTACCATGTCGTGAATGATCAACTGAGTGTGCGAGAGTGCGAGAGTGCGAGAGTGCGAGAGTGCGAGAGTGCGAGAGTGCGAGAGTGCGAGAGTGCGAGAGTGCGAGAGTGCGAGAGTGCGAGAGTGCGAGAGTGCTTGTAAGTGTGTCAGAGTGTGGGTAGGTACGCATGTGCACGCACATTTTACTTCTCCATGCTGCAGTGCAGCTTTTCTCTGTGAGCTGCTCCAGACAGAATATTGCTTCATTGTGCTATGATGGCTGCCACATGTGGGCCTTGGCAGTTGGAACGCTGCCGGAATGTAACCCGACCACAGAGCACGTCCCTTCTACGGAGTTGTCGTTTTCCTGCTGAAATTCGCTGCTTTATCGCCATCTCGTTTTTCCCGTTTACGGACGACCATCGTAACTTTGATATCACAAAGTCCCGGTCGCGTCACCGTTTTTCTCCTTCAGCAAATGGAGGCGTCCTGTCCCCGAAACACCTGCTTGTTACCGTTTTTAATATCGGCGGCTTCGTGAAATGTCAGCAAACTTGCCAAGTTGCGTGAGGGCAGATGGCCACTCTAGTGGGAACGTACTGCTTTTCACACGTGGCACAGCACCCGTGGCGTGTAGCAAAAACGAGTTCTGAGGAGCGGAGCAGAAAAGGGCACAGCGATGGTACATGACTGCGCACATTCGTGTTGTTTGCCTTTTCAAAAATTTCCCCAAAAAAAGGGCACATGACGGTTTAGTTTCCGTGAGAACTACGTGTGACCGAAACGATGCTTTGATATACTTCCACCCCCCGGGCCTCGTCTCTGGGCTGTTTGCCAGTGTTGTGATAATTTTTTCCTGCAGTCAGCTGTCAAAGGGTGCCAAAGTCCCCTGGTTGAGACATTCAAGGGAGAACTCCGTCATTAATAAGTGAGGGTACGGCGTACACAACCGACTAGATGTAACATTAGCTGGCTAGCTAGTACTACTTAGCCTAATGACTAAAAACCAACTAAAAGTTTGAGATGACCCCTATGCCCCATGAAAACACGCTGTTGCATTCTGGACTATTGAGCAGAAAACGCCATGTCCTCTTGATAAATGATTGACTTCTCTCAGTGGGAATATTGCCGAAAGTTGATTAGCGGGGATTCAAGGGGAAACCCCCCCCCCCCAATTGTTGTCCCTAAAGGGCTGAAACGAAAATCTGATCCCTATAGTTGGTGCAATATCGAGTTATGAAACTCCATTGTGCCTGTTGGGGCAATATCACCGTGTGGCGTCATGTCGTCTACAAAACTCGAGTTCACTGCAAAAAAAAAAAAAATGAAATTCTGCAAATGATGGAAGGAAATGGGGCCCTGGGTTGGTTTTACATCTCCAACATTCCTGAAATTCCAACAATGCCAAAGCATTTTCCTTTAATTTATAGAATCAATATTTCTGGGGTGCCATTTTCACACGGAGGACTGAGGTTCGCACTCCGGTCCTGCCAAAGCAGGATTTATTTAATAAATAAAATTAATAAATAAATAAAAAAATCAAACTGTGGGGGAAATCTCTTCCCCCTTCATGTATGATGACAAAACGGAATGGCTTTGAGGGTAGGGTGGGAGGAGTGTTAACGGGCCCCTCTCTCTCTCCGCAGCCACATGCACTGGTGCCGGGACATCGTCCTGCAGAAGACCAACGCGGAGAGCTGGGGCTTCAGCATCGTGGGCGGGTACGAGGAGAGCCACGGCCAGCAGCCGTTCTTCATCAAGACCATCGTCCCCGGCACGCCCGCCCACTTCGACGGCCGCCTGAAGTGAGTCCTCCTCAGTCCGCTTGCATTGCATTGCATTAATGGCATTTGGCAGACGCTCCTATCCAGAGCGACGTACAACAAAGTGCATACCCATAACCAGGGATAAGTGCGCTGAAAGACCCTAGAGGGAAGTATAATTTCAACTGCTGCCTGTACAACAATGATAAGGGCCAGGGCCTATTTGAATTCTTTTTTTCTTTTCTTTTTTCTTTTTTTTAACAAACAAACAAAGCAAAAGTGACCAAACTTAACTAGCCAAACACTGCTTACCTAGCCAAACTAAAAATACCGATACACAAAAAAGTTAATCACAGAAAGACAACAATTAAGGTTCACAGGGAGGTAGGGAGGGACGGGGAGAGGTGCTGGGTTATTTAAGTGTTAAGCAATTAAAATGTTGTTTGTAAAGTATAACTCAAACAAAATGTCGAGCTCGCTGTGTACTTGCACTTGTGGACAAGCTCTTTCACAGTTCTTTGTGAACTCCGCCGCTGTTTTCAGCCGCCATTCATTTAACGGAAGTAAGATCCATACTGTTAATCGCAAATGATTATGGGATATAATGACGTTTTGGCGGTGTAATTGCAGGGCGAGGCGGACGCCCCAACGCACAAGTATAACTGCTCTCAATGGCGTAGGGGCCGCGTAGACCCGGCGCAGAAGTATCACTCAGGCTCTCGTGTGAATGGGCCCTTTCTCCGACCGCCTCTGTGGGGTTTCTGTGCGTTATGAATGGATAACCGAGCGCTTGGGAGCTATGCCGAAGGTGTCGGTATGAATGTGCCGCATTGTGCTAAGGTTTCAGCAGAAAAGGCTCAAGGGTAGCAGTTCAGTATAATATTTATGGAACCGCGAGTTCAGGGCGACACCGAGGTTGCAGGTTTCATTCCTAGGGGGGATTGCTGTAACCCTGATAAATGTATTTAATTCTGAATTGCTCAGGTTTTGTGAGTGGAAGATTTTTATGTCCATGTTTTAAAACTCCATTCCTTTCGATCACAGTAGCGATCATTCGTTTGCATTGTTTGTGCCACCTCAAAAATGAAACCTTTTAATGTGACCGTTTTAATGTGCGTGGGAACTACATGCGACCGAAACAAAATAACGTTGCTTTAATATACACCCCCAGGCTGTAATGTCTCTGGGCCGTTCGCCAGTGTTGAGATTGACGTTAACATTAGCTAGCTAGCTCGCTAGTAATACTTGGCCTAAAAACTAACTGTGGTGTGTCCCCAATACTGAGTAGGAGTATTGCTGAAAATTGATTTGGCTTAGGATTCGAGGCAGAATCCTTTTCCTTTTCTGTGACATCAGCATTAGAATGTTCAGTGAAGAACATTCTAGTGACGTTTGTGATGTCACTCCGTAAAGGGTTAAAGGTTAAATGTGGTGAGGTCAGAGGAGAGGCAAGAGGGGGGGAGTGCGAGCAGTTCTGCTGTTCTTCAGGACATGCAGAGGTTTGCCTTTTTTTGTGTTTTTGTTGGCTGTGGGTCCTGGCTGGTTGCGGGAGATGAGAAACGTCCTTGGCTGTTCCCCCGTGCAGGTGTGGCGATGAGATTGTGGCGGTGAACGGAGCCACCACCGTGGGCATGAACAACTCCTCCCTCATCCCGCTGCTGAAGCTGCAGAAGAACAAAGTCACGCTGACCGTGGTCTCCTGGCCCGGGAGCCTGGTGTAGGCAAACTCATCCTCTCCGGAGAAAGGCCTGGGCACGTCTGGCCCACCACTGTTACTACACACTGTCAGTCAGTCCACTAAGCTTCAGTGTAGCGATGAGAGGTTTCATGGATCTTACAATGGGTGGATATGCAATGAGCTGTTAATCACTGACTTGTTTGAACAAATCAGATTTTAAAAAAAATGTTTTATTCCA
This sequence comes from Conger conger, assembly GCF_963514075.1. Taxonomy (NCBI): domain Eukaryota; kingdom Metazoa; phylum Chordata; class Actinopteri; order Anguilliformes; family Congridae; genus Conger; species Conger conger. The sequence goes on along the minus strand of NC_083762.1, from coordinate 8,289,590 downwards.
AAGCAAACAGACGATCCCAATGATTAGTTTATCCGTGAATCACTCGTAGCAAATTGCTGCTCCGCCCATGTCTGACGTCATAAGCCTAGCTGTAACCGTTGCTACTTCATTTACAGACCTCCACAACCGAGACTGCTGTCCCCGCTGTTCCCTTTCTGCGTACAGTAGGGCACGACCTTAATTTAAAATTTTAAACGCTGTTTCGCAGCCAACGTCTGCTGTGAATTTTAATTGACTGCTGGTTTTGCACTTTGTCCTCCCTCGCTTGTTAGATCAGCATTGATTTCCTCTGTGAGTCGCTGCTTAAGGAGGGGGGGGGAGTGGGGTGGAGAACATTTGCTATTTTTGTCATATTCAAATAGCGGCTGAATGTGTAACCGCGGAGCAAATCTGTGTGCTAGACCGGCTTGTTTTTTACCAAAATACTTTCAGGTAAACTGGAGGGGAAAAGTAGGTCCGACTGGTTTGAAAACAAACTGACATTTCGTTGAATGCGTCGGGCACGCGCACGTGTGCGTATGTGTGTGCGCACGTGTGCGTGCCATTTTATATTTGTACAGGTGTATAGTTAGCGACGGGTTACACCATGGCTGTAGCTCCGCCTCATGTCCCTGAGAGAGGGAAGGCATCGGTTCTGTGTGAACGACATGGACGCAGTACCTCCAGCATACTGCCCTGATTGCCCCCATGGAGGGGCGCTCCGCTCCACCGCAGAGCAGTCCTCCTGGCGTTCAGACCTTGTAGCTCTCTTAGTTGTGTTTATAGACTCGTTTCCTGTTTCCACCAATGAGCCCCACTGATTTATTTTTCTATGTGCTGACGAACGACAGCCAGTTTTAAGCATTTTACGTGGCACAAACACTATAGCTGTGCACATTTCACAGTTTTCCTTCTTTTCTTTTTTTTTGTCAACTTTGTAGTTATTGTATTATATTATAATCTGGAACCTAAAGACTGCTACAATGGAAAATATAAACAATCAAAAAAATGTATGAATGAAGTATAACCAAGTGATGTGGAGAAGTGAGGTTTTTCATTTGATGTAAAACCTTGAACTCTTTGGGATGAGAAGATACCAAAGTCTCATAATGAAGTAAACCTCTCCAGCTAATCATAACTGATTTATTATTACAGTTAAAATTACTGTGGGTATCCTTGTTTCTTGTGAAAATGTTAATGGCCTGTTTTTTTTGGTTTCTGTTGATTGTTCATGAGCATACTGTACATGCACTGTACTGTAATTGTTTGGCTACCTAACTGTTCTGTGCAATGTGTTCTTTTGAATGTTTCAACGAATCGGGTGCCTTGTGTCTACAAAAAGACGAATCAATATTCACCTGCCTTAAGTACCACAAAACCAAAAAATGCCATCAATGTTTTTCCCTGACATTGATGACTGGAGCAACCATATGCTGATGTATCATCTGGTTCAGTTTTCCCAGGAAGGGTACAACTGCAATGGGAATCGCAAAGCAGTTGCTTTCAAGGAACTGGAGACTTTGATTAAATAGCACTACGTGTATTTTTTGACTTCTAAGCATTGTCTTCTGTGATTGATCTTAAGTGTGAGGGATCAGAAGCTCCCATATACTACTTCGTCAGTCTGCTCTCTGAGCAGACGCTACACGTTTGTATGACCAAAATGTCAGCATACAGTCCTCAGAAGCAGAAGGGAGCTTCTTCTGGTTGTGTGATTCACGTCTCTTTAAATAAAGTCAAATGCATTACTTTTAAATATGTATTTTTGTTTGTTGTTGCACGTTCTTCCTTTTTCCACCAGTAACTCTCGTCTTCAGTTATAGAAAGAGCTTTTGTACGCGTGTTCAGCGTGTGAGTGCTGGATGAGTGTTCGGCAGAAGTGCCGACTCGTGACCGATCCCGTGGGAGAGGAACGCGCGGCTCGGCCAATCGTCTCGCATACCCAGCAGCCTCTGGGGATTTCACGCTAGATGTCATCAGGGCGCTGTCTGGCACCGATTCAGGCCCAGCGCTCCGGTCTGCAGGCGTACGGCTTAGCCCGCGCGTTGAGTAATACTGGAGGATTAACGCATTTCTGCTCAAGGGCAGGTAATGAAACGCTCCGTAATTCTGTTGTCGGGAACGAGTGAAAGGAAATCTATGAGCCAACGCTTGTGAAATGAAGATTCACGCACAGACACATGCACAGACGCACAGTCGGGATGGGACGGTGGGATTTTGATATCCCAAGCAGGGTGAAAATGAAAATGTAAAGAGAGTGGAGATTTTGTTACAGTACATCGCTATGGGGTGTTACTCAGCCCCCATCTTGGATGTCGTGTCCCAGGTACTCAGCTCCGCTCCCTACTGGTGAAACTGAAATGTTACCATTTTATCATGGCAGGTCAAATGAAACCACAATAATACCCAAACACAACTTTTTCAGGATGCGTGTTTCATATTTGGATAAAGGCGCCATATAAATGCCAGCCATTTACCATATTACTCTTGGCTTTAATTCTTCTCAAGTTCCATTCTAATGTTGGAGGGGTCACACCGCAGATAGTGGATGATAATGCACTGCAGTTATTTAAATGGAACCTTTCACCTCATGACCTCAAAGCCCTTTACAGTGAAATGGGGGGGGAGGGAAGGGACCGACCTACCTAGAACACCACAGTTGTGAAGCACCCACCTGGCAGCCATTTTGTCCCGTAATGCTCAGCAGACATTAGCTGGGCTGGAGAGAGTGACCGGAGGAGAAAGGTTGATGGTTGATGGTTGATGGTGGCTGCTTGTAACATCTGGCTGGAGAGCAGATGGCTGTGTGGCCATCCCCGTAATTGCTGGCCCTCCTCATCTGACCCCTGAGGCAAAGGCCAAAGTCTAAAGAAACTTTTCACAGACCTGCTTCTTACTTGAAGTGGAAAATTCACACCAAGTGCAGATTGTCATCATTAGGGTTTCTTGTGGCATTACTTCCATTTTATTTATCTGATTTAACATTCTGATTGATTAATCATTTAAATTTAAATGGTAAAGATGCAAAAAGACAGTTTTGTCTATGCATGTTACATGTTGCTGTAATGTCTTTATAATTTGCTTACAGCAGGTCATGTTTTTTTAATTTTTTAAATTATATTGTTTAAAACACTTTTAAATCCTTAAAGTTGATTATTAAAAACACAAAAGCCTGTAAATGTAAACCCCCCTCCCTCTTGATTCTATAAATGAGCTGTGGATAATTTTGCTGGAAGGAAATAAAGAGGCTTCAGGCTCCTGCTAGGATCACAAGTTATATTATATTTCAATTTAATATAGAAATAACATATACACGGGCATTTTAACATATCTTTCTATAATAATAAAGCCATTTTATACCAAATAGAAAACAATTAATTACTTATATATTTTTACCACCTTTGTACCGTAAGTTGCTCTGGATAAGGGCATCTGCTAAATGATTGCAATGTACTTTAATGTAAGCAAAAGACTTTGGGCCAAAGTAACTGCTCAAAAAGAACAGCCCAGACACTGTCCATTCCATAAATGTATTAGATTGCCCTCTAGAGGTGAGAGGACTGACTCTACACAATAAGAGAGCTCGAGTCTATGTTGCTGTTGCCTGTGAAACCTCTGATCAAATTATCTCCAGTTGTTTATATGCCTGGTCACTCAGAAAAACTAAAAACATATATATATATATATATATATATATATATATATATATATATATATATATATATATATACACGTTATGCACTACAGGAAAAGGGGTGCATACACTCATAAACGCTGCACAGTAGAACCATTTTAAAATGAACAATTGCTGTTTGGGTAAGCAAATGGTGGATTTTAACACTGGGTACCGTTGAAGATGCACATGAATTTGCATTCCATGCACATATGAAAGCACCAAGCCCTGTTGGAAGACCCGCCCAGTCAGAGTTGTCCTCTTCGTGATGCAATTCTCCTGAGTGGAGACAGTAGGGGAGAATGTATTTTTTTTTTTTACATTTGACTCATAATGATGCTAAATTATTTTATTATTTGTTGAACGGTAAATATTTAACATTATTCCTGCTTATGCTCATTCAGTATTCCAGCGTCTCTTCCCAAAATTAGGCAGGGCTCTTGCCTCCACCAGCCCAGGAAAACGGGAGACGGAGAGGGTCCTTGGGGGGTGTAGCAGGTTGGTGAATGGTAATGACATGTAGCAGCAATGCTCAGACTGGTAAGGCATTTATATGCTGCAACCCCACCTCCATCTACTCCCTAAACCACCTTCTGGCCCACCCAGCAGGTGAGCAATAAACCTTTGGAAGTCTCCGGAAAAAAACAACCTTCTGCTTCTTTCACGCCAGGTCCTCCACTTCAGGGAAGGTTGATATGGCTTCAGGGAATTCCCCTGCCTGAACCATCCCTCAACAACGCTGTTTATGGTATTAGCAGTCCTGAGTGGTAAGGTGTCAAGCAATTACAGAACTGCTTGTTAAGCAAACAATTCCAACACCTTTTTTCCGTATTCCGGGATTCAATGCAACGGAGACTCCCGGTGCAAAGAGGAAACATACCCGTGTCTTCTAGTCTTCTGGGTGTTTTGTTAATCAGTGCGATATTGCATTGGTAAATTCTGGCATTGAAGCTTTGAGCCGTTGCTGTAGAGGTTAATGGACTTTTCATCCATAGTGCCAAGTCTCAGTGTCCTTCCAAAACATCTGCGGTGATTCTGGAGGTCAGAGCTGAAATGCTGAATCGTACTTCTGAACATTGGGCATGAAGTAAGAGGAAATAAGGGAATTCAGAAAGGGGGGAAACGGCACAATTCAAAGCAAGCATTTCTCTGAGCCAAAAGACAGGCACTGCCAAAACAAAATACAGAACATTTAGCAATGTTCATATTCAGATTAACCTAAATGTATATCAATGGCAAGGGGACATCTGATGCAAAGTTATCAGTCACAATCAATAGTAGCAAATACATAAATTCTTGAGTTAAATACAATAGTAGCTGTCAGAGGGATATAGGTGGGTGGCCTGTAGCGTAGTGGTGAAGGTAATTGACTGGGACACGCAAGGTTGGTGGTTCTAATCCCGGTGTAGCCACAATAAAATCTGCACAGCCGTTGGGCCCTTGAGCAAGGCCCCTTAACCCTGCATTGCTCCAGGGGAGGATTGTCTCCCGCTTAGTCTAATCAACTGTACGTCGCTCTGGATAAGAGCGTCTGCCAATAAGGTAATGTAATGTATTGAGAATAGTGTTTTAAGCAGCAAACTGGTAAGAGACAGTGCTAATGTAGCATTGGTAGGGGTAGTAAGCCCATGGTAAGGGCTCAGCTCAGTGTTAGTTGACTCAAGATGCCAAGTTTCATTTCTAAAGTCTCCCCCAGAAATATCTTAACCACAACCACTTCCTGAGCTTCTATTCCAGAATTGTTTTCATGTGAATTGGCTCGTCTCGAAACCCGCGTTAGCTCTCAGAGTACCTGCTGGATGTTCCAACTGGCTTCTTCAAGAGAGTGAGTGACACGTCGTTGATGTGGTTCACTGGGATTCACATGCCGGCAATTTGAATGCAAAAAAAAAATCTCACAAAGCTAAATATCAATGAAATGATTACCATTATAGCCATGTCCATCTTCAATGAACTACAGACAATTAATAAGCACATCACGGCAAGTAGGTATGCAACTCCCTTAGATTTTATTAAGATTTTTTTTTTTTTTTTTCCAATGAGAATTGTGGCTTCCATCTCACAGGCACAGAGGTGACAGGTGGTTTTGACACATTCCCCCAAGTACCCTGTTCTGTTACACTTTGCCCACACCACGGGTCTGCTGTGGTCGAAATGACATTGAATAGAAAATGGTGAATCATTTGCTCTACTCAGCTTGAACCAGACAACATGAAGTACAATAGATACCAGCAGGATGGTCGCAACTGAATTGTACATACTCCAGTTCAGGTATTTTTAACCAACAGTACTGAATTACAATTCAAGCTGCAATGTGGTGAAAACAGTGAACATGTGATTGCAGCGCACCATCATAAAGATACTTTGTGTTGTCAATAACAAAAAATAACAAAAAAAAAATACATAATACGAAGCTAAATAGATGTTTTGCTGCTATTAGTGATTGGCTCGCCATGCCATTATAAAAAATGCTACAGAACGCATTATAGATATTCAGATATTGTCAGCAAATATTTGTTATTGCCATTTTTCTACCTAAAATCATTTTGACAACCCTGTAAAAGGAATTTGATTTGGACCTACCGAAACAGAAAATACATCGAAACCTTGCGGTCAATATTGTACGAGCACTGTTTGGACATCAACATCTTTCATTTGTTTGCATTAAAGATTGTATTAAAATAGTTACGTTTGCAAGATCTCTCGCCTTACTCTGTGTGCGTGTGGTTTTCTTTTCATGACAAAGGAATTATAAACCACAATATTTCAAAGTAACAGGACATAGAGGAATATCCAGACAGAGAGATACACGATAGGTAATCAAAGCCAATATTGTATTTGTCTGATCATGACAAATTTCTAATTTCTGGATTGACATTTTTCTTTATTGTACTTAACGTAACTTTAGCAGGTAAACTTTTGGTGTCTGTACCATGAACGGTACTTGCGACTGAATTTCTCCTCAGTTTCAACAGGAAAAATGTAACAAAATCAGAACAACGTACTGATCGTAACTAATGTGGGAAAACATTCAAAGTAAATGGTTTATTTCCTCTTTCCTGGAGAATTGAGTAATGATAAACATTTACAAGTACTTGAGAACAGGACAGACACTGAAACTAACTTGACTCTCCTTCAAATTAAGACAGGAATTCCACTCTTCTGTTCACTTTCTTTAGGACAGCTCCTCTCCTCAGATACTCAGAGATCGGTCTTAATGCCGCCAGTTTAACCAAATAAAAACATGTCTAACACTGAACATAACAAGTGATATGTATGACCTTAAAGAGTAACTTCACAAAAAATCTAACATTTTATGTTGCAATGGATACCTTTACTACTGCGAGCATCGGTATTAAAAACAAACCTACTCAACTCAATGAACACTGAGCACTGTTGTGGATCCACGAAAGTCCACAAGTCCACAATTTTTTGAAATGTTAAACTGGTCTTGAATTGATGTAGTCTCATCTCGCTAAAAAGCGTGCAGCATAAAAATATAAAATTTATTTCTGAAATTTAGAATTGCAATAATTCTCGAGTTATCCCTTTTCCTTCGTATACTCTGAGCAGGGGGCCCAGTAGCTGAAGTACACAGCTCTGACGCTACTTTACCTGCAAGTAAGTCGCTTGTTTTTACAAGTCACAGTACTACAGAACAACCAACGCTGATCTCTCACTAACCACAAACCTTGCACATTTGGCTTGAGTGAGGTTTCCTAAATACATTAAAGTATATTAATATTGAACAGTATTAAATGTACTTAAAGGTCATCCTTATTGCAACAGAGAACTGTTTCAATCTACTTCTTTAATTTATCATCCACCATAAAACGCTTACCGCCTCTGTAAAAGTTTAAAATAACATGTCATTTAACATGTCATTTATCTATTCCCCCCCCCCCCCCATCATGGAATGACTACAATAGAAAACGTATGAGAAACTCGCAAAACATCCCAAAAATACTGAACTGTCAATTTGACATTTTATAATGGAGAAATGTACATTGTTACCAGTGTCCATACCAGATGGCGTTGTAAGAGGAAATCTAGTGAAACTGGTTATTCACTTTGCAGCTCACACACTCACTAAACTGTAAAGTACCCATTTTTAAATTTCAGATTTTCAGTGAAGTTACACTTTAGCTTGTAACATTCTATACTCGGATGAAACAGCTACCGTGAGAAAGAATACAGCATTGAAAATACAGAAATGAGAACTAAGCTACACAGAAAAGTTGAACCAAAATAAAGAAGTGCAGTAAATATTTTGCTTTCAAAAGGTCATCACGTATGATGCATTTTCAGTTTTTAAATGAATGACTTTACATGGAAAAAAAAATTGTCTTAAGCGACATGTCTTCCTTAGTTGGCAAAACTACATGTAACATATACCACTAGTGTCATTGTAAAGCACACTGAACCCAGACCTCGATAATACTACACACTTAAGTTCTGAATTTCCATGTGCTCAAGTGCAATTTCAGTCCTCACACTGGCATTAATGAACATCGCAATCATATGGCTTACTAGGTAAACAGGTCCGTACAAACTGGAAAGTTACTCAAACATCGCTCATTAACAAATCTATAGTACAATAATAATAATAATATCTTGGCAAAAAAAACAAATTGAGCTATATTACATTATGTAAACAATGGCATACCACGCTGTACATCTTGTCTTGGTGATATTTACAGGATAGTTTCGCAGATTCCCTGTACAGAAGGTCATTGCCAAAGTGCAGTAGACGTACGGTGCTGCCATAAGCACACGTGAGAATAACCCAGCCTCCTCCGTGATTACGTCGACTTTGCAGTTTGGTGAGAAAGAAAAAAAAAATTAAAAAAAATGGGTAAGACGAAAGGAAACAACCTGGCGAGGAGCCAGGCGGAGCTTGCAAAAAACTTCTCTGTTCCTTTCCACGAACCGGCAAAAAAAACCAAAAAAAACGTCAGCGGCTGAAGGTCTCGGTGCGGCGGTTTCTCGTAAGGCAACTGTGCAAACCACCTGCAGGCGCTGCTTTCTATCCGCAGGCCTGCGCGGCTGTGGCGCCAACGTGAGGCGTGTGATGTTGGCCTGGATGCTCACTGAGCTCAGGGGATGAACGTACACATGTAGCTAGATGGGATATACACTTTGTGGTATTGTTATTAATTTTTTTTTTTTTTTTTTTTCTTTACATCTCAGCACCTGTCAGCACCCAGCGACGAATTACCTTGCTTGTTAAAAACGAACAAAAACTAAAATAAAAAGGAGCGTCTACTACCATATCAGGAAATGTGCAAAATGTGCTCTAAAGCAAAGTGACAGTGTAGCAATTCTACTGTACAAGGTAATAGGGGTGGGGTTGATTGGGGGGGGGGGGTTATCACGACACAGCAGTGTAGACCGTCAATCCAACATATCTACAAGGCACTAAGGGTAGGAATGAAAGGTCACACAGCAGGACAGTGCCTGGCCTCCTCAGTCTGGTCGGAATATAGGATATTTGGGCAAGAATTCTATAAGAATAACCTAAGGATGGGAAGGAGAGCGAGAGAGAAAGAGAGAGAGAGAGAGAGAGAGAGAGAGAGAGAGAGTGCGTTAGCTTTTCTTGAGTGATGCTGATCCCTCTGTTTCAGACTAGGAGTAGCTAATGCAGGGGGGATTGGACAGTTAACAGCTGGTTTGTCGTTTCTCTGCAGTGACTTCAAATCAAATAAAAAAAAGAGTGTTTACTAATATAACTGAATGTGTGCAAATGCCGACGTATGGCTACTGTCGATCTGCACGATCAACAACCACAATTAAAGCTCTCTCAGAGATTGCAATGTCATGAAAAGCATGACTGTAATCCCCGATATCTTTCCTTCAAACATTTTACCAACTGCAAGTTTTAAAGGTACAATAGGTAAGATTTTTGTGTTAAAACATTGTTACAAGACCATTGTAAATCCCTTCCCATCATTCATTGAAAAAGACTCACTGACATGTTGACTCACCCTCTGCCTGTGTTTACAGTCCTTAAATTTGGGTTTCAAAATATACAGTTGACAGCCCCGCACTCCATACCAAAACATCGTATAACTGTACAATAATTCAAGCTCATTGGTTGAAAATTGGTTCTAATTGCCACAGCCAATGGCGTTTAAATGTCAGCGCGCTTACAGAGAAGGGGCGGGATAAACAGTGTTGTGGTTTGAAGGCGTCTGTTGCTGCTATTCCTCTCTCGACTGTTATAAGTCCGAAATGACCTTAATGTACCTTTAAATACTAAAAAAAGATAAAGGAAGGACAGCCACTGACACGCAGTGCAATGTAAACTCACATATTCCATCATGTTGCTGCTTTCACATTTCCTCTTGCTGAGCTTCCAGTGCAGACCCAGCTGGGGGAGAAGGACACGGTTAACAGCTAATCACCCAGACTTTACAGGCTCTGTAAGACAAGGTGAAGTGTTCGGTTGGATCTGCCAAGAGCTCGTAAATCCAGCCGAATAAAGGCCGTTGACATTGGCATGGAGAGATCAAATAAATGACTTCGCCCGGATTCGTTGGATTGACGCCTTCCAGAATACGTAACGGGACTTTTAAGCTTCAAGCTCTGCGAATTTAAGAAACCTCTGGACTAAATTACACAAGCTTTGTGCAGAGAACAGACTTTGGTGCTATAAAAGAATATATCCCCAGAAGGTGTGCTGTTCTGGAAACACGCGTTATCTGTTCAGGGAGGTCGGACTAAGATTGGGTGAGGCTGTTTATTGGCCATAAGCCCTGAAGAGTTTCCTGTAGGCCTAGTGCCTGCTACAACAGTTGTGAATCACTGCTTTAGACACAACGAAATGAACGTGGCTTTTTATCCACTGACCCTTTCCTGGTCTGCATAGTCTCTCAACCTTATCAGCAGATCAGCCAGAAAGAGCTGGAGGGCAAACTACTGTTTTAAATTGATTTTTTGCAGTTATTTTGCAGTTATCATTACTAAGGAGGGATGGAAATATGAAATTTCATCATTTGCATTAGAAAAGAAATTGCTTCCCGACCAACAAACACAAACTTGTGCGTCATTCAAACGCGCACTCACTCAGGTCAGCCGCGCACTTACCTTATGATACAACCTGTTATTTTCCCACTCTAACAGCTTCTGAATTGATCTTCTTGTCTGCAATAAAGAAAACAGACAGGAATTAAAATGGCCGACACTTTAAAACACAGTAAAAAAAATAAAAAAAAAGCCCTTAAAAACAAACCTCCAATACATTAGGCCTGAAGAGGCGTTTATAGACTCCGGTCCCGTTTTAACCAGCTTGTTATTTCTTTTTTGTCACCAATAAAACTAAGACCAGTAGCCTTGGCAGTAAGAATCCGTACTGCCTGCCAGGGAGATTACCAGCAGGCTGTGGTGGTAATTACATACCATAATCACACACAATACGGTATGGTGCAGACGCAGTATAAAGGCCAGGGAACTGTGCTTGCAACACAGAGGCTGCAGGTTCGACTCTCTGCCAGTATACCTTTGACGAAAGTACATAACCTACACTGCTTTTGGTGAAAATACAGCAGTATAAATGTAAAACATAATTTAAATAATAACCTGGGACTTGTATCATGAAGCAGGACTGAGGAGTTAGTTGGATAACAGCACTGAGTAAAACCCAGAACTCCTTTTTACTTTATGTTCCTGACTTTACAAGTACTTTCGGGAGCGTTCGGGATTCACTCTGCGCAGTTATCCAACTAACTCCCTAATCCTGCTTTGTGATACAGGCCCCTGGGCAGGTAAGTCACAACTGTTAAGAATACCTGACCAATCCCTTACATACTCAAACTGTGATGCCGAGTTGTGGCTAAACTGGGGCAGGAGGGAGACCGGCGAAGCAAGATCACAGAGTTAGTTGGACAACTGCGCTGAGTAAAACCCGGAAGAGCTCTTTTTACTGCAGTCTATGTTCCTGACTTGAGGAGGGTTCTGTGTTTGTGCAGTTACCCAGCAGCTATGAGATACACAGCGATATGAATGTAAATGAGTCCACTAATGCCCCTGCAATGCTCAGTAGTGGTTACAGAGGGGCAGCAGGGCGATGGGGACAGAGCTCAGAGGTAGATGAGTACACTAATGCCCTTGTGACACTCAGTAGTGGTTACAGGGGGGCAGCAGGGCGATGGGGCTGGGGGCAGTAGTGGTTACAGGGGGGCAGCAGGGCGATGGGGCTGGGGGCAGTAGTGGTTACAGGGGGGCAGCAGGGCGATGGGGCTGGGGGCAGTAGTGGTTACAGGGGGGCAGCAGGGCGATGGGGCTGGGGGCAGTAGTGGTTACAGGGGGGCAGCAGGGCGATGGGGCTGGGTGCAGTAGTGGTTACAGGGGGGCAGCAGGGCGACGGGGCTGGGGGCAGTAGTGGTTACAGGGGGGCAGCAGGGCGATGGGGCTGGGGGCAGTAGTGGTTACAGGGGGGCAGCAGGGCGACGGTGCTGGGTGCGGTAGTGGTTACAGGGGGGCAGCAGGGCGACGGGGCCGGGCTCACCCTCTTGTTGAGGCAGATGACGGGCCACAGGCTGCAGCCCACCGTACAGCAGCAGCACAGGCAGCCGCACAGGAGCCACTTCACGTTTACCGGAAGGTTCTTCTTCAAGCACGCGTTCACCCGGCCCACCGTCGTCTTGAACTCCTCCGGCGCAACCTGGGCCACGCCGAAAAACGAGGGGAGAGGTTACCGCTCAGATTACACTCAGGGCAGTCCAATTATGCTGCCATTTCATTTCCAACAAGACTTTACACCTGGGCTTGACATGGATCACTCAATTCAGTGATGGAAAAAGTCCAACAACAGCCAAATAGCATCTCCTTGCCTGTCAGTGCACTTTTGAGTCTAAACACCGGATTCCTAAAATGGCACAGACAAGAGAAAAAAAAATCTCCACATTCTTCCCTCAAGAGCTGCCAGGTCCAGCAGATCAAAGGTTGGGCTCTCTCTCTCTTCTCCTTTAAAAGGTAGATGTTTGCAGATGTTTCTCAGAGATCAGATGGCGATCTCTAAATGTATGCTTGTAACTTGCTAACCAAGCTTTTGTCTCTCCAGGCCAAAGGAGGAACAAAAAAAAAAAACCCCAAAAAAAAGGGAGAGAGATAAGCTCACTGCCCGTGGCTGCAGCGTCCAAACAACATGAATGGCCGGCTCATTCCACACTGGGCATGTACGCCATAAAACCGGGGTCGTAATCTTTTATGACAGGATGCAAAGGTCTCTTTGGAAACGGTGAAAGACTTCAGTATAAAGCCCAGCAGGCCCGATCTGCGCCCCTCAATCATCATAATCATGACCTCATCAATCACATGTCACCCAGGGTCACAATACTGGAGGTACATTTTATTGCCCCACACTTCCCCCAGTCTGCCCTTCCCCCCCCCCCCACCAACCCGGCCTTTTTGTGTTCCAGCGTCCCGACCTAGGAAGCGCCCCTTTCTTGTGCACAGCGCGGCCCTTTCGGGGTCATTAGTGTCACCTGGAGCTGTGTCCTGCCAACATTGGGGTCCCGGGCCAAGCAGAACCATAGACGGCTTACTCATTGACAGAGCTCCCACTCTGGCACATTCAGCTTCCCTTTCGGACGCACTGTAACACTCCCCCCCCCCCCCCCCCTTGAAATGCATAGTTAACGCATCAAACCACTCAGCGGACAGGAAAGAGGCAATTATGCAATGCTTGATTCGTCTCGGGTCACGTGGGACAGTGTAACGGTGGTGTTTAGCTCCTTTGCTAGCAGGATTTAGCTGGCCTTTTCATATCACAATCAGCAGTAACTCTCCCACAAGAAGGGAGACACATTGAATTGAGATGAGATTACCTTTCCTGTGAGAACTGAAGGGAATTCTGTGTCAAATTTGTTGCTCAGGCCAAACCTTTGAAATTGAAGAAAAGAGAAAAGATATGAAAAATTTCCGCAGACCCAACATTCAACATTAAGTTAACAAATACTTTCCATAAAATGTTCTTTTTCCATTTCTTAAAACATCTGCAAAATGCATAAATTTGGAAAATAAATAAATAAAATAAACAAGAAATAAAATAAACACTAGGTTAACATTTGTATTAGTGTCCCTTTCTCCCTGATGCATACTTTTAATGACTACACGCAATGCACATTTTTCTTGGAATACTGATATCTGCAAAACGCATGCATAAACGCATTACACATATAAGGCATATGCACGCATTTTTTTTTTTTAATGTTGAGGGTTATTACAAATCAAAACTGAGTGGTGCTACAGATCACTGGCCACGGGGGCTGGTGCCCCCCAAAATCTGACAATTTCACTGTTTTAGCAGACGACTAGAAATGCAGAATAAAACAGAACATAGTTGCAGACAAAGTTACCAGCCACATATAAAACTGACCAGCATTTAGCTTGTGGCTGGTGTTAATTTCCCACTGTGGCTAAAGAGGCTCTAATTTACAATAAAATCCCTGAATTCCATAATCAGCAATTATGACTGATGGACCACTGCTAATCACAGCCAACCGCACACACCCTTACTGTACATCAAGTACATTATCGGTAAAAGTACAATAGTTTTATCCCAATTAATTATTCCTCTCCGAATCATTACATTCTATGAAAGCCAAGAGGCTGTTTTGATGGAATGTATATCCTTGTATTTCCGTGTATTTTGTTGGTTTAACAACTATGGATTAACACTGAAGCCATATAAAACAGCCCATAGCAAATATTACACACACATTACAGGGAGCAGCAATCATTCTAATGTGGAATAGATAAACAATTCTGGTTTTGAACTTCTAATAAATTGTTTTTATGAAAAGGAATATGGCAATTACAGCCCAGCATTAACGCTATCCAAAAGCGAGCTATCTTACCCTATTCACATACCCTGTTCACACTATTCTAACACGTATTTGGTAGCCATATCAGTGAAATAACTAGCGAGCCAGCAAATGCTTGACGTTATCTACCAACTAGATAACTTCAGTAACCACAGCTAGTCCAGATTAATTGAAACGTCACCGTTAAATTAGTTATTTTATAAAGATACATACTGACACCAAGCTACCGTTATCTACAGCTAGCTAACGTCATTGTCATAATTATACGGACTAACTGTAAACAATATGCAGAACTTTGCGCTTAAAGGGGAGTTGCCGTTATCTACCAAAACAAAAGTGAACGAGTTTAGCTAACGTAGCAGGAGCTAGCGAACATTAGCTTGCTAAAGTGGTTAGCAACTTTACTCGAGTTAGCCCGATGAAAGGCTAGCTAACTAGGGTACTGCTACAAGTGGAAGCATTTTAGTGTAGCCAACTCGCGATACATCACATTGTCCCTGCTTTAATATTGTTTTCGAGCATGCTATGTCGTGAGCTGCCTGGTTCGTCAGCCACCGCTGTCACAAAGCAGGAAACAGCCTGGCTGTTGGCCCGGCCTACCCCCCACAGCACTGACAAAAATTAAGACGCTGTACTGCAAGCTACAAATAATGGGATGATTTCGACTAGGTGAAAATGCTGTGGCTCGTAGTTGCTTACACGGTGATGTGCCCAGCCCCCCGCATAATCACGGGCTCAGGGCAATATCTAGCCAGGTGTTCCTCGCTCACAACACGCTCTTCTTCCTCGTCCAGCTCATAGATGGTGTCGAAGTCCGCCATGTTGGGCAGCAGGACGCTCATGACGTCACATGTTTACGTCATTCGGCAACACTCGGCACGCGCTTGTGCAAGCGGGACATGACCTTACTTGTCAAAGACCCATTGCCCGAATAATTTACAGGTAACTTGTTATGAATAACGCTCACTTAATTATTTAGCGAATGCCCTGACCGTTTTGCACCCTGTTATTAACCAATAGCTTTCTTACAGTTGTGTGGGGACAGGCAACAGTGTCGTTGATTTTTTAAACTAGTAGCCTAACACAAGTCAAGGCTACTGCCAGTAGACATAAAGTGTAAGAAAATATCCACCCATTCGCCGGCATTCTTGAGCAACACTGCCAGACCTGACTAAGAACTATATTCTAAGTGCAGGGGAGTCCAGTCATCCGATAAGTCCCGGTGTTGGCGCATGCTTTTGTTGTATCCAAACAAAAAGACCCTTGGTTCCTTTGAAGTTCTTACCTGAAGCACACGATTACTTAATTAGTTTAATCGGACTCTTAGTGTGGGCTAAAGCAAGAAACCTGCCCATGCTAAGACTGGGCACCCCTGCTGTAGACCATAGTGGCGCGTGAGCTTGGAGAATGTGGGGTTAAGCAGAATAACAGAACGTTATATTTGAATGAAACGGAGTGATATAAATTGATTATATAATTATTTCAAGTGTGTGGTGAATTAGGTTTGCACACGATGTATATACAGTTGGATGTGTTATTTGTGTTGTGTAAATAACAATTGTTTCATATAGTCTGTGCTTTAATGCTGTTAATTGGAATCAATTAAGGCAGCATTAATTGGTCGGAATGGAAACCTGCATACACACCGCGGGGACGAGTTTCTGCTCAAAAGAATCAAATCAGATTCTAGCGATCAAGCTTTGGTGGAATGAAAACCAACATATTTCTGTGTTCAGTTAAAAGAAGCAAGCACATTTTATTAGAGCCATCATATTGTAGCAGTTCTAGTAGCTTTCCTTCTACCATAAAATGTTCAACATGTAGTATAGGCCAATTTCACATTGCTTCAGATGCATGCTGTTCAAATTTTCATTTTTGTGTAACACATATGTGTAAAGTGTAAAATTAACATTAAGTCTAAAAAACAGAAACTTTGCTAAAACATGTTTGGGAAGAATGCATGCGCAAGGAAGGGAAAAATACTCTTGAAGAAGGGCATATGGCCAATGATAACATGCTCCAAATACTTAATAAACAATGTTCATCATGATTACATACAGCAAAAACACTGCTTAGAATCATGTTAAGGCTTTCAGTAAGGAATTCAATATTTTGCTGGACAAAACCAAATTAAAGTTTTGTCATTCTTAACAGACCATTTTACCGTTGGAATATGCATTTGCTTAAACAAGGCCTGAATTCAATTTCACTATCACAGATAGCTTGTTAAATTGTGAGACAATGATTGACATAATTATACAGGCAAAAACATAGTCCATCTTCACAATAAATGACTATTTTTATGTTTATTTATTTGCAAAAGCAGTTAGTTTCACCGAAAAATCAGCGAACATGGTCAGCTTTGACATGGTCGACATAGCGTGAGCTGAGAATTATAAGGTTCTGACAAAAATGAGTTCGTGTCATGAATATGTTGTTTATAGGGCACTAAATACACGTGTGAAGTTTTATTCAAAAATGCTGTTTAAAATGCTGAAACAAATGCTACATTTAAAAGGTCGTATCTGGTTGGATCCCATTCACTTTGGAATCTTTGAAGCTCAATATCTCAAAACTACTCAGAACGCAGATATAACATTCTCATTCTCACCTCAGTCTTAGTCCATAATGTAGGCTACTATCTGTCTGTATTCAAATTGACGTTGGAAAAAAATGTTAATATGCGAATCAAGTTTTTCCCTAATTCTGTTCTATATCCCCTATAAGATTGCCTTCATACCTTTCAGGTTGTTCTCGATTAGTAGTTTCTTTAGTGCAAGTTAAATGAATAGCTCATAAAGCATGGAAGTAATTTAATTGCAAAACATTTTATTTACAATTCGTACGTTTTCATCAAACGTTCTACCCGTATAATTTGGACGTTTAAGGTAACAATTGAACATAGTTTGTACACAGCATAGAATAAGTATTCTGAGTCTATGAAATTGAAGGGTTAGACGTCCAACATTTAAAACAGTTGATGGTCACAGAATCCGCTCCAGAGACAAGCCATTCTTTTTCCCGCTTGTATATCCTCGCGTGTAGCCTACCTGCATTTATTTATTTATTTACAAACACTTTTACACTCGCCACAGAGAATGATATTTATATCTTAATTAAACCAGACAAGAACACAAACCCTTAGAATATTTCGCTTTTGGACCAGACACACAGTTTTTTTTTTTACTTTATTTTTTTAAAAAACTATTCTATTAAAAAAACAATATTTGAAGAGCCTCCAGCATATCGTAGCTATTGAAATAAACTCAGATCGTGTTTATCGTAATCCACAACACGTGTCTCAAAGGAAATATGCTTTTGGAATACGTTATAAATCCATTAGCATCAGTTTAAGTCTTGCTTCATCGTCCTTTACGCGTGTCGGAGTGCTCAGTTTAGTTGAGAGTTCCCAGTTCTGATTCACAGAGTAACAGTCACTTGCTGTATATTTCCAATTGGTGGCAAGGTGTTCATTCCTGGGGGTGGGTACAGAGAGCTGTGAATATCCGACGGACTCAGTGACCCGGGTACCGGCAGCGGACTCACAGATCCTGGGTCACTGTGCACTGACCCCCCGCTTCCATCAGATTGGCCCATCTTCTTTTTGATTAATTTTCTCTCTTTGGCTCTACGGTTTTGAAACCAGATCTTCACCTGCAAATGCATGAAACAGAAATACCGTCAAACAAGTTCAGCAGCGCGTCTTGAGCATCATTTTAGCCTTTAAACTAGACGGTCCGATTGAGATTGAAACAGGCTTCAACGCTGTTAAGAAACGCTACGTCTAGTTCTAGTAAATTGACCGAACTAAAATTTGTAGTCTATAATCCACACGCCAGTTGTTACTACAGATATTCACAAGTCCATAAAACCGTGTCATATCCAAAATGTCCTCACTATCACTTCAATTAGGATATTTGAGTTGGCCTAATATATTATCTTTCCTAATGTATTATAAAAAAATCTATAGTGAATGTGTGTGGGGCACACGTGATGATTTACCTGCTGTTCTGTTTGTATGCTGTTTGTGTTGAAATTATATGTATGGATACCAAATTAATTAGGCCTTGAATATTCTGAAACAGGCTATATATACTGTATATATATTTTTGCAACCTTCATCTATTTTAAAACTGAAAATTAATGCTTCGGTTCAAGTTGTGAGATACAGTAAGTGTGCACACATAGACAACAATTCCCATTGCATTTGGAGTGACTTACCTGTCGCTCCGAAAGGCCAAGGTTCACCGCCAGTTCAGACTTCCTTCTTATTGTGATATATCGATTGTAATGAAACTCTTTTTCCAGCTCCAGTCTTTGGTGATCAGTGTAAACGACCCTGTATTTCTCCTTCGTCCTCGTTTTTCCTTACAAGAAAGAGAAAGCAATGTTAATAACAGGCTAATTCCTAATTTAACCATAATGCCTATTTATTTTGAATTGTGAATTTTTCACAATCACAATTTCTCTATTAAGAAAGCAGCCTAAATATGTAGGCTTTTCGATATTATACATTAACCTGTAATTTAAACTTGTGCAGTTAAAACGTTCAAAATATTCGATAAATCATCTCAAACTCTTGTAACTTGGTAAAGAAGGGTGTGCTGTCTTGGCAACAGGTCTCCCTAAAAAATACTTTATTCATATCAAGGGTCTTTCCTGGTCCAAAAAATAAGAATTAAAATAAACAGTTCTTTATAATAATTATAACGTCTCATCAGCTGTCTTATGCAATATCCCTTAGATTTCAATTTGGCTAATAACCATTTTAAAAGTTCCGACTATTTTGCATTGTTCGATATGCAAATTGAACTTCTTTTTCTTTGATGTGACTTTCTGAACAAACTGCAGAACAAAGCGTCTCGAAGATATTACCCAAACTCCATTGATGTGTTAAGAGGCAACACACGACACACAAAAGAGTTACAAGGCCAGTATCGCAGAACTTTTCTGGCCTGGATCAGGACTGTCTTGTTTGATTTACAAACCATAAACAAAAGTCGGTACCCTTTCATCTCACACACAAAAAAAATAAAATAAATGAAATTGCGGGAACAGTTTTAAAGTGATATTTATTTTTGAAATCAAGCTGTGCTATACCTAAAACGAATGCAATTAAAAAAACCGAAAATGTTAAACTGGGTTTTAGATGGAAGACGAATAACGCCTTATTTGAACTTAATTGGATAAAATCACTGTATTTAATGTATATGATTTAATATATAAATCACGTAAGCGATTTAAACATTTTCATCCGAAATGATGGAGGAACTAGCTACAGTAGGCCTATCCTTTGCAGTCTGGATAAACCCAGACCAAAAATGTAGAAATATATGTATTTTTACACGGTATGGCAAACATTTATGTCTATATGTTGTTGAAAGTAGTATCTCTGTGTTGAGGCCAGAGGTCTTTATTTGCTGTGAAATTCGTCGCCCTTTCCGGCAATATAACTCCTGAAGAATGGGAACCGCGGAAGACACGTTGGTGCATATCAAAGCAGAAAGAAGTGTTGAAAGAGACCGCCGCCTGAATATGACAGATAACCCTCAAAACCTGAGACAATGAAGGCCAGGAAAAGTAGACCTCACATCTAGTTAACGGCAGTAGAAATATTAGCATTACAAGTGCGCCTGGCGCCTTTCCCCAACACCTAGTCCAGTTCTCATGTCACTTCTCCATAAGGGAAAAAAATCTAACATGTACATGTAGTCGTCAGAATCAAATAACATACATCAGATTACCAATTCTTGTTTATTTAGTGGAAAAATAAGCTCCTATAGACCACCAGCGCATTTTAAACAAAGTTGAATACTTTCTAATTGATCTTGCTATGTTTGTATCGCTATCACAACAGTACTAGGCCTTCTTGACGGTTAGGAATATTTTATGAGATGTGCCTCGCGCAGTGAGATGTGCACAGACAAATGTATCAAGTGTCTGCAGATCCATTGTTAACGCTATGAAGACAAAACATAGCATTATAAAATTGAGCCTTTTCTAGGAATAAAACTATTCTTTGGTGAATACGATCGAAACAATTGAATCACACGAATAAAGAGCAAAATAGGCCTATTAGGCTAGAGATGTACGCAAACATCTGGAAATGAATGAAACGAGGTAGGCGATATGTTTGACCAAACATAGCGCATGATATATCAGTTAGACGGCGTATCCGTCTCAAAATAGTACTTATATCATTAGATTTGTCTGTTGGTTAGGAAAATCTATGGGGCCATATTTTGGTACGACTATTTTTCGTGCAAATAGATTGATCAACGGTAGCAGGCAAAATTAAACGAAAACGCGAAAAGACATATTTACATTTCATTTCAAATTTCAAAGAAATAAAACTACATTTTGACAAATATTTCAATCGCATGAATAAAGAACAATATTACAAGAGATATTAAATGTTTACGCAAACATCTGGAAATTAAACATGAAACGAGTTATACATTACATTACGTTATAGAAACATATTTCACCAAACATAGCACATTATATATCAATTAAACTTTACATTTATTATTTTAACGTTTGAAAATGTAATATGTTTTCCTTTTCTTTTAAAACTAGTCTCACTATTAGCTTTATTTTAAGATTTAACAGTTTTTTGGATGAGTCTCAGGTGACCGAAATACCGAATTTGATTTTGCAGTTGATATCCACAATATATTATTGAAAGTTGGTGTGTAGGCCCTAAAACAAAGATAGTATTCCTGCCTGTTCGCTGGTTAATTAATAATGTATGTGCTTTTACAATAAATAACACGGTCGTCATTCTATGACTGAGGCAATGTCAACTGTAACTGAATTCCCCATTTCACATAGAAAGCCAAAATGACTCATTATTATTGTGATGTCTTTGCATTTCTCAATAGTAGCTGAGACAAGCCATTCAACTGTACATTTTTTACATTCTCAAGAGTTTTGCAGTACTCACCGGTGGATGATGATTGGACCGTTTTATTCATCCACTGGTAGGAGTTACGTCTTTCTCTGTCGGGGGATAGCTGAGCAACATTAATATTCTCTGGAGGCGGCTGTAACACTGCAGATCCTGGAGGGTGCATAGGATTGTAATCAGGAGAGCAGTAAGAAACCTGTCCGGGCGACGAGTTGCTCATAGGCGTTGCAATACTGTTCGGAGGTCCGAGTCCATACGCGCCCCAGTCTTCCCTAGGTGCGCCATAATGAGACCCCCAGGCCCCCGAGGACTGTGCGTGCGTGTCCATGTTGGGCACATGATGGTATCCGGTAAAGTCGGAGTACTGTGGCGTAGAAACAAAGTTCTGCGGAGGGAGGTTGATGCTGGAGCGTCTTACGGGCCCTTGGTGGTACATGCTTCCTTCTTTATCCAACAGGTATCCAACATACATGATTCACAAACGCAATGCAAGACCTTTTTAAGGGGACATAATAGCCCCAGAAACTGGCCGGTTTCAAATCTCCTAATTTGACCCTTATGCTGTTTCTCTGTTGTATCCAATGCAGCTCTCCTGAGTGGTGATCATGCGAGGTACTCCCAGATGCGTTTCAGTCGCACATGATTAAGTTGTGTTGACAAGGTACTGCTTGCAAAGGTATACCATGGTGTGCCTGACGTCAGACGATTCCTCAACCCCATATGATTTGCATTCAAATGACTACCCAGTATCCCCGCCAAACCCACCTCTTCAATGGTGACCTCTCTACTACGCATCACCTCAAGTGTTCATTCACCGAATAACCACAAATACATCTCTGGCCAGATCATTATACACTGCATCTTTAATTTAATCGTAATAATAGTTTTAATATAGCAAACGTGTGCATTGGTACTGGTGGTAACCTTTTTAAAATACCTGGTGTGGTTTGGCTGCATTTTAGAACATCGACTTTGTAAAGATTTTTACTTTATCAGTGTGCAGCGTTTAGATTGATAAGCATATTACGGGTCTACTTTGCTTGAATGCGTCCTAGGTCATTATATAATAATAACAAAGGCTAATCGTTTCCAACCAAGAGTAAAATAATGTAGACCTTGCATTGCTTGCATCTTTGTATGGCTATGTATGGCGCCAATGGGATGTTTGTCAGGTCTTTCCGTGTTATAGACTACTGTATTTGGAGTAAAACCTGTTAATATGGGAACACGACATTTCAAGAATCCCAGGCCGGTGCTGACGCCCGGAAAGCCCCACGCGTATTTGTTAAAGATATGCACTTGTAAAAGAGGTGCAAAGTATTATGAGAGGTCCCTTGTTGTGAGGCGAACTTTTCACATTCACCTACTTCACACCTCCACACGTCGAGGTCGCACTTCACAGCTAATTCCGGTCCGAGGTTCGACCTAAAAATACCCACTCCATGGTGACAATGTGTCGTGGGCCTACTATTTTTTTTCATCCTAACCAATACGCGGTGGAAACGTAATCCGTTCCCACTTCAAAGATTGCACGTCTCTGTGGCGTACATGTCACAATCTCTGCCATTCAATTTGAACTCTGGTAAAAGTTTTAAGCCTGTTTTATGAGGCGTGTTTTTACTCGGTGTAAATGCTCTTTAAAATGTCATCTTAATCTTCTCCATTGTAGCCTAGGAGTGTGCTCTGGCTTTAAATCAACTGACAAAATACTCACGGTATATTATACACTATTCGTTTTGACCGTCACATATCATTAAAAATTTAACTATTGAGCATGGATGAAATGAAGGTTTTAAAACGATGACTTGGTGTGTGCTTAGCTGTGGTAGCATTTTTATAAAAACACCAGAAGCCCAGATTTATTTTAGGAAATTATACCTGAATCGTATTTGATTTAAGTTCTTTTACTTATTTTAGTAAGAAAGTATATAGGCGTTTCCCAAACCCTATAAACTGCTTGAACATTTGGGAATAAAAACATAAACGCACGTTTTTGCTGTCATTCGCATTCTCGGCATTTTATTTGCCTATATTTAAAATCTTGAATTTATATAGCTATTCAGTAATAGTTATACGCAGATATAATATACGTTATCTTTTGATATGGCTGGATTTTTTGTTGAATAATTTATCACTGAATCATTCTATAATAATTTTAAATTTATTAATTTTTAATTCATTTGAATCTAGTCATCAGCCACACATATTTCACTTTTTTTTTTAGCTTCGTATACAGCCTGGTTCGCCATCATTTATTTAATGCGAGAATGAGAATCCGCACAGGTGACAGTTCTGCTTTCCTGTTTGAACTCAATTATAAAATATTGACAAGTGTGAATGTAGTGTGAATAGTATCTTATTTTAATTAAGTCAATCTGACATTGCAGAACCCTCGAGATGCATGTAGGGTTACAGAAAGGCAAAGTAGTAAACGTACAGGTTGTCTGGGCTATACAATTCTTATTCAAGCAAATGGTGATCTTCCTATGTCACTTGTTAAAGTAGGCCTATTACATGAATCTTCAGTATACGGCCCCGTACACTTCACGGAAGGATGGCTATGTTGGACAGATTTATGAACAAGGGGTTAACGAAAGTAATTATTGTCATGTTCGAACAAGTAAAAGAATCACACCCGCCAGGTACAATATTTGATTGTCAAGCGTTAGCCTGCTTGCATCAGAGAATGCACCCTCGCACTAAAGAGTGCGAGCATAGCCAATAAGTGTAGATTTAAGGATCGTTTATTGCCCTCTTACAAATTTAGCTCATTGCACCTTGTTTTTTTTGTTGTTTTTTTACGTATGAACAATTTGCTAAATTTTGAGCCCACATTAGTAAATATAAAGTGAAACGAGAACGAATGCGTTTATATATATATATATATATGACTGCGTCAAAGAGTAGACATTAACTATACTACCGATGAGAAATGCCCTGAAGTTCCTGATTTATTTCAGACGTAATTTTATCATTTGCGGTTGAATTATGAGACTGAGAGGTCAGAAAGCTAAATAAAAATGCTTTAGTAATAGGCTACCTTGTATGTAGGCTAATTATTACTGTTTATTCAGAAATTCAAAGCTTTGTTCTTGATAGTTTAAACATGAGTAGGTTATAGTGGATACCAACCAAGTTACGAGTAAAATGAATAGCTTTATGACACCCAATAATCAAATTATATTGAGTTGTATAAGGGTTTCTCACTACGTGTACAGTGTCCTGGGGTGGAAATGTTATCATTGGTCTACAGGCGCATTGGTCTTTTCGGCCCTCTGGTGGTTTTTTCTGGTAAATTATGATTAAGATAACCGCAGCTCTGTCGCACCCTTGTGGGTGTTCACTGAAAATGTATTTACGGTTAACTTTTGTGGACGGTAAAAGGTCAACAACTGTATCTTTGCCGGGGCCACAACGTTGTGAAGGCAACAGTCATATATATTATAACGAGCACGAGCCATATCACAGTATATTGAGTTACATCCCGTCTGATACCTGTCTTTACTAAAATTGTTCCACACGATATCTCCATGAGACAGGCGGCCCGGATGGTGCAGTGGATAGCACTGCCACCTCACAGCAAGGTGGGTTCGAATCCCGGTCGGCCGGGGCCTCTCTGTGTGGAGTTTGCATTTTCTCCCCGTGTTCGCGAGAGTCTAAATTGCCCGTCGGTATGAGTGTGTGAGTGAATGGTGTGTGTGCCCTGCGATGGACTGGCGACCTGTCCAGGGTGTATTCCTGCCTTTCGCCCAATGTATGCTGGGATAGGCTCCAGCCCCACTGCGACCCTGTTCAGGATAAACGGATTAAGATGATGGATGGATGGATCTCTATGAGCCGCCGTGAAGTTTTTTCCCCCCCAGGAGAGGGCAGTGTTTACCAAAACAATGTGGCGACGCATTCAATCTTCCCACGAAAGTCACTTATCGCACTAAAATGCATGAAATGTATGTGGCATCACTTGGGCTTCAATGAGTCATGTAATTATAATTCAATGGCTGATAAGTAACTCCATGCCTTCTAAAGTATCAAATTGCAGTGGCTGTTCTGTCTGCTGTTAACAACCATGGGTTCCTCTAAACAATTGTCCAAGGTTTTCAGAATGAAAATGGTACATTCACACCAAGAAGGAGAAGGCTGAAAAACTATAACTCTCTCAATGTTTCAAACGACCTATTTCCACTGTCAGAAACATTATTAGGAAACGGAAGATACATGGAACAGTTGAATTCAAGGCAAGGTCCGGAAGACGAAGAAAGATTTCAGATAGAATGGCCCGAGACCTGGTGAGAAATTCTCAGAAGAACCCACGCATCACAACAAAAGAGCTGAAAAAAGGTGTAGCAGACACAGGTCGAGCTGTTCGCAGGACAACAATGCAATGAAATAGCAAAGACTTACATGGCTGAGTTACCAGAAAGAATGACCTCAACACAAAATTAAAGTATGCAAAAGAAAACATTGAGAAGCCTGAACCTTTTGGAACAATGTACTTTGGATTGGGTTGTGCTTTGGGTTGGGTATTACAGCAAGACAATGATCCAAAAAAATACCTCAAAATCAACCATGAATTATCACCAGGAAAGATAGATGAATGTTTTGGAATGGCCACCACAGTCCACAGACTTGAATATTATCCAAAATCTGTAGGGAGATCTCAAACGTGCTGTACGTGCTGAGGAGTTCTGCCAGGAAGAATGGGGAAAAATTCCAAAAGCGAGAATTGAAAGACTCTTACCTGGCTACAGGAAACGTTTACAAGCTGTTATAATTGCTCGAGGAGGACTGACAGGGTTCCCAAACTTTTTCACAGGGCCTTTTTTCCTTGCTTTAAAATGTGTCATGTTTAATGTTGTACCATTTAGAGGTCAGGTTCGCCTCTGTTGACTTCGATAGTAATTGTAAAAGGCTTTTTGACGAGGGGTGCCCAAATTTTTGCACATCATTGCACTGTAACTTAAGGAAATGTTTGGCATCCTTTGTAAACATAAGCATAGATAACTTGATTTGATTCTGCTCTCTGCTCGTTACTGAACAAGTCAAAGCTCAACTAGTCAAGTCAGTTAACCTGGAAATTCAGGAAAACCACTGAGAGAAACCAATAATGAAATGAGTTTCTGTGATAATGATGTTCATATCCACATACCTTTCATGGCTTCATGAAGTTAGACCTGAATCAAGTTATGCTAGCTGTCATTCATGAGATTTTCTATCCCCTGCAGGACAGACCAGATGGTTGCATTTTGTTATAAAATCATTCTTTGTAGTTTCCTGCTTATGTGAAAACTGGTCAAAAGTATTTTTTTGTTGTTGATGGTGGCAACCATTATTATGCTAGTTGTTTCATAAATATATGATTGATCATATCCATCACTGAATTTGTTACTGTAGCTGATGTGTATTCGCACACATGTTTCAGTTGCATTTTAGCTGCTGAGGGTTGTGGCTATGGGTACTATTGGTTGCTTTTGTATTATTTATATTTCTGAGTTGCTCATATATTATTTGTAGGACTCTATCTACTTCAACCGATTAAAAAATATAGAACGGTAGAATCTCTACTATACTGGATGTGAGGTGTCATCCCAAAACAAGACATTCAGTGTCGAGATGTACCTGATAGACCAACCAGGCTCCTGCTTAACAACAGGAGGAACCTTTCCTATTTTTTCCGGTGCTATTTTACAATGAAAATCATCCATTGCCAAGGTATTGTTCCTGGTCACGTCCCAAGATGCATCAAATTTGAACATTTCAGTTTCAACGTTAGGGAGACAGATCCTTTACTGTTAATAAATGTCTGTGGAATCCAAAAAAAGGGATATAAGATAAAATCATTTTTCACGACAGACATACCCAGGAAAGCCATAATATATAGTATGTTTCAGTTTTTAAAAAATAGACAATGCTACAACACAGATAAAAATGCACACTATGCAAACTATGTGTGCTCATGAGAACACAACATCTCAAGATATCTTCCATTCCTCTGACACATTCGTACTTAGAGTGAAATTCCTCCCTGAGTCCTATTCTCTCTGTCCCTAACACTACAGCATCGTTACAGCACTCATTTCTTTTGGAAAAACAGTTGAGGTCCACAGATAATGCTCCTGGCAGTGACCCAGGCGGTGGAGCCAGTTATAACAGGTTTTTGCTGGGGCCGGCAGCTCTGTGGGACTGCTGAACGGAGCGCCGATGTGTTCTCAAAGGCCATGCCTACAAGAATCGCCTCACCAAGGAAATACTTCAATTCAGTTGTGGTCACTTGCCAATGCCTTGTCGAATTACCTAGGAAGGTGAAATGAATCCGTTTGAATGTGCAGCATTTTCAAACATATTGTTTCCTTCTCCCTCAGCTGTCTGTACTTGCATGACACGCTTATCATCACAGTTGGGGTGCATAAAAAAGAAAAGAAAGGGCAGGTCACTTGAAGAAAATATTAGTATATATCTTTTTTAGTTTCCAATTTGTGGTTCCAAATTGGGGAGAAAAGGAAAATGGACCCCCCCTCTCATAGCCAGTAAGTTGTTGGAGTGACATTCCTTTTCAACCAACACTTTTACATTTTCGTATGAAATACAAGCACATACAGTACTGTGCAAAAAGTCTGAGGCACCTGGATAACATTCTGTAAAGATAAGATTCTTTCAAAAATAATTCAATGGAAGGTTCTAAATAAACGTACTATAGATTTTACATTACATTTTTGGAATTTGGCAGAATAGTTAAAAACTGAATCAAATCAATATTTTTTTGTGACCACCCTTCGGCGTTAAAACTGCATCACTTCTCTGAGATGGCCAACGCTGTCCTGCAGTTCTATAAGACAATCAACAGGGAGGTTGTTCCAAGCATGTTGGGAGAACTTGCCACAGTTCTTCTGCAGACTTTGGTTTGGTTTCCTTGCTTCTGGTCTCAGAAAGCCTTGATCAAGTTTTTATGTAAAAAGTAGTCAATTGCTTACAGTAATATGATACATTTTTAAATAAAATACAAAAATGGCTCTGTAAAATTAAATCTTTATATTTAGAAATCTCAAATGTGTTCTTTTATACTAACACACACACACACACACACACACACACACACACACACACAAAAGAAACATATATATAATAAGGTCTAGGGTGCCTAAGACTTCTGCACAGTACTGTATATATATGTGAAAGGAAAACAGTGTTTGGCACCACTGTATCGGTGACTGGAAGCAGGTGGTGTGTGAGAGTGCTGGTAGTGAGTGAGTGGCTGGCTTGAGGAGCACAGAGGGATGACAGTTGCATAACTGGAGGGATGTTTCAAATGGAGTGTACCCCCCCAGCCACCCCCCCGCCCAGGCCTCCCAGCGGGGGAACGGTCACGTGGCCTCCCTCCTATATTTTTAGCGACGTGTTTGTTTTCTGCCGGCCCCAGAGCCGATGGAGCTGGCAATTGCTTTCAATTAGTTGTGCGGATGTGACTTCTTCACATGCTTTCTGGAGTTCAAACAGGATGCCGGGTGTGCAAGCCAGGTTAAAAAAGTATGCTCTGTTTTTTTTTACCAAGTGGATAACAGGAAGGGCTGTTTGCTGGTGTGTAGGAACAAAGTTCCTTTTTTTTCCCCCTCCCAAACCCCTTGTTTCTCTACATGCTGTCTGAAGTCTTAAGGGCAGTGAATACCTCGTACAGAGCCAGGAGATGTATTTCTTGAACTGGGATTTTTTTTTTTCAAATACAGATTTTTAGAGAGAGAATTTTAGATTTTTAGAGGATGTGTGCCTTATGTTGTTGTATACTACTCTCCCTTCGTGCTTACGATAAGCACTGTTCATATTGCTTCTGTCATTTCTCATTATAATTATAAGGTTTATTGGCTGTTTAAAAATGTCAAGTTGGTAATGATAGCTAAGTTTTCACCTACAAAAAACTTGCAGAAACACATTTGTTTATATCCCGGGGGGGGGTTGTCTTTTAGGGGTCAGCTTAAAAGCAATGATTTCATCCTCTGCCTCTAAAATGTCCGCCATCTGCACTGTATCCGCATGACAGATGCACACAGCTTCACTGCCACCCCTGCACATTTTAAAGTGCTCAGGTTTCTCCCCAGAACACGAGCCACCGTCAGAGCTGGAGCAACGTAGCTCCCCTGTAACAGCATCTGCTCTTCAAGTTCTTTTGAGGCAAGGCCATGATGAAAAAAAATGAAGGATGCCTTTTGATTGTGAAATTGAATATGGTTTATTTTGACTGGATGTATTGTGCCATTCTTCAGATAATTCTTCAAATAAGAGGTGGCTACTGTAGCTGTCCTCTCAGCCGCAGGTTTAATCAGGCCTTGTAATTCATGAATAATAAGGCGGGGATTAAAAAAAAAAATGAACAATGATCATTTCTGGTGAATTGGTGGTGAATAAATATAATATTTCTTCCTGTTACTTTATTGTGTCTTATAATCTTATTACTTTATTATTGGAGTTGGGTGGTGGGTTGGGATATGTCCTGTTTTGTAATATTGGGGGTTGTAACCCCTTTATCCCCCCATTAATTACGCCCTTGTTCAATCGTACATATCAGTGCTCATTGCTGGGAGATCCACTATCGATCTGGCAGAGCGTTAACTCTCCTCTGAACATCAATGCCCTATCACAAGAGTGTGGGTGTGTGTACGTGTGTGTACGTGTGTATGTGTACGTGTGTGTGAGTGTGTGTGTATGTGTACATGTCTGAGTATGTGTGTATGAGTGTGTGTGTGTGTATGTGTATGTGTATGTGTATGTGTATGAGTATGTGTGAGTGTGTGTGTATGTGTACATGAGTGAGTATGTGTGTATGAGTGTGTGTGTGAGTGTGTGTGTGTGTGCACACGTGTGTGTGAGTGTGTATGTGTATGTGTACGTGTGTGTATATGTGTGAGTGTGTGTACGTGTATGTATGTGTGTGAGAGAGAGAGAGTTATACTTGCAAAGAGATGAGTCTGAGGAAGACACTTAATGTAGAGGAAGACAGCTTGCAGGGGCCCAATGACTAGCAGGGCTGCAGGGGGCGCTATAGAGCTGTGAGACGGGAGCTACACCCTCCCAAGCTCTGGGCCATGCTGCTGCCAGTGATGTGTGGCCCGGTCAACACTGGTACAATAAGGATTTGATTCAGCTCGTGGGAATAAGGGCTACTTAGCAGATCTGGGATATTTAACATGTGTATTTTGACATATTTAGACAATGATCACAAAGGTCTGTTGACTGAACACATGCATGTCCATTGAATTTTTCAACTTGATGGATGCTTCCAACTTAAAATTCTTTTTGAGAATGATAAACACCAAGTTCAGTTTGGCAGTCGCCTTCATGCTCAAACATGACATAAGTATGGGTAAAGTAAATATTATGTAGACAATTATTGTATTTGAGGGATTGCATTGTCTCATAATGTTTATTGATTACATCTTCAATGTGAATCTTTCAACTACAACTGAGCATTGTGTAATAGAACGCATTCTTACCTTCAGAAAATGCAGTGTTGGTGTGAAGGAGTTGTCTTACTATTTAATCATATGTTTCAGGAAATAAGATGTATGAGTAAATGTATGAATGCAAGTACATGACTGAGTTAGTAGCAATATGTGCTGAGTTTAATTAAACATGTTTCTGTTTTGTGTGAAGATGAGCAGAGAGTGGAAAGGCCATTAATAAATATGCTCAAAAAGTGCTGTAAACTAAAAAAAAGAATACAGTTATTGACATAATTATTATTTTCCAACATGCATAAGTGTGCTTTGTTAATGTTTCAATGGAATCAACTACTGGCAAAGATGACAGCCATGAGTCTTTTCCTATGATTGGTTGGAAGTTTAGAGAACACATGTGGAGGGACCTTGGCTGCATGCATAGCTTTTCAGAATCATTGATATGATATCCCCTCTTCAGTTCAGACCACTGGTTTTTGATAGGATTTAAGTCTGAGAACTTTGCAGAACATGGATGTTTTTTTTTTTACTTAGCCATTTGTGTGTGGATTTTGATTTATGCTTGGAGTCATTGTCTTGCTGGACAATCTACTGTAATGACGTCCAAGTCTCGGCTTCCTAGCAGAGGCAACCAGATTTTCTGCCAAAATTTCCGTTGATCTTACATAATGCCCCTGGACCACTGGCAGCAAAACATCTCCACAACGTCAAGGACCCACTTCCATGTTTGACAGCACGTATGGGTGCTTCCCCTTGTAAGCATTCCTCTTTTGCTGCCAAACCTGGTGGCGTGTGTGGCCAAATTTGAATTTTGCTTTCATCTTACGATAACACCCTCTTCCAGTCATAATTCCAGTGAGGTCTGGAAAACTTCATGATTTGCCAAACCTCACTGGTTGGTTTCCTTTATTGTGCTCAGTAAGGGCTTTCTTCATGCCAGCCTTCCAAAGAGTTTATTGTTACGGAGATGCCATTTTATTGTTATTTCGGAGACTTGCCAAACCTTTTTATTATTGCCCTTACAGTGCTAAGTGGTATGTTTAACCGTTCATGTATTTTTTTTGTTGTGCTCATTACCTGACTTTTGATGGTCAATTACCGTCTATGTCTTCTCAATTGATAGTTTGTCGGCTTTTCCCATGCTGATCGTTGACAACGGGATATTGTATTCTTACCTCATTTTATATACTCTGGTGAAACAGGAAGTGATAGGGGTGCCAATAATTTTGGCACCTGTAGTTTTCAGAAAAAAGAAACAATAAACGAATTGCTTTCCCGTATGTTTGAACATATACGTGGTTAATTATCAATGTTGTTTATTGTATGCTGCCTTTTATATTAGTTTTTTTTAAGGGTGCAAATAATTCTGGATCTCACTGTATGTCTAAGTGTTGCACAATATGCAGCTGGCTGAGAAAATGAACACAGTCTAATTCTGGCTACAACTTCAAAAAAATTGCATATTTTTATTCATTCATGGTCAACTGGAAACATGGGCATGAGATTAAACTACTTAAAAAATGGATGTTTACTGCCTCAGATCCTTGGCATGTGCTGTATTCGCAGAGGCCCGGATAGAAATCCTGAAGTCCGTAAATACTAGTATTTCAGCTAAAAATGGTTTGTTAAAAAAAAAATAAGAAAAAGAGTTTGTGCGTTTTCCCAGTCCTTTTCCGATGAGCAATGCCAGATAAATCTGCAGACCAGTGGTCTCCCATTATCCGCCCAGCGTACGTGAGAGGCGTAAAGACACGGCGATGTTGAAACACCAGAGAGCCCTGGGAAAGACGTGCCAGAGCCGTTCATGAGCAGAACACGTGTGTTTGCGGCGAGCTCTGGTGCTAATCTCCCGGACGCGCCCGCAGGCCCCCCCCCGGGTCTGGCCTCATCAAGCTGCGGCTTCCGCCCAGGCCGATCGGCCTGCCCCCTGCGTTGGGTGGATGTGCTGTAGGTTGTGTTTGGGCTCCCTGGCGTACTGATGAAGAACAGGCGGCACCCCAGAAATGCGCAGACCAGAGGAATTTGGAGTGGGAGGTGGGCGAGGGGGTGGGGGGTGGGGGGGGGGTCACTCACTTATGTGGCCAGCCACCAGCAGCCATAATCAGATTTGTGGCATGTGTGTGTGTGTGTGTATCTGTGAACAAGCCACCAGACGGCTCAGCAGCCCAGCCTGGCTGGGGTCTACAGCTCCACTGACTCTGTGCCAGGGTCTACAGTTACCCTTGCCTTGTGCAAGCGATGCTGCCATACGTTATTTGTGAATTAATGACCTACTGCTTTGCCAGTTTGCCTGTGAACACAGCGCCTATGCCCACACTCCGTCTTTTTTCTCGTTCTTTATAAATCTTAGGCAATTATGGGTATCTTTTTTTTGAGACCTAACATACATTCTCTTTCCCTCGTTAGGTCTTTTTTTTTTCAATCTCTGTTCCGCATTACATTGGCCGCCGTCGTATAATGCTGGAGGAGCGCGAGGCGGGAATATATTCCCGTCTGGAAATAGTTTAGCTTTCCGAACATAACCGGGCTTATTCAGGTGCTCTGGGAATGTTATAGGGGTGTCACCCCTCAGAGCGAGGGGCTCTGGAGCCTGCCACACAGGACCCCTACTGGAGCAATCTGCCCTTGGCTCAACTTCTGCCTGTTTGCTTTGTAAGCATCAGCTTTTTAGCAATGTGTTTGTCTTCAGCCATGAAGACAATCTGGATTTCAGTTGGGGCTGAACCTTCTGTTTTTTTGTTTTTTTAAACATTGGCCTTGCAGAATCTTGTACTGTTGTGATATTATTATTCTGATGTTGATGTGAATCATGTTCCTAGGTCTTTTTTTTTTTTTCAGACCAAAAAAGATTGCAGCACAAATGATTTAATTTGTGTATTGCTTAATTTACCTTAATGTACCAACCATGGCGTATTAAATCTAATCCCGTTGTGCTTAGTTTTGATTAGTTAGCACCAGGGTACTAGTTACCCTAGGCAAGAGCAGCTAGTGATGATGAGTGAAATTAAGTGTTGTATGGTTGAAGCAAATGCCTGCAGACCCTGTGGCCTGCAGGACGTGGAGATGAGTAGCGCTGCAATAGGCTACAGGGCCGTACTCGTGTTTTAAAACAATAGGCGTTTAGGCTGCACAAATGCTTTAATGCTATCCAGCAGGTGTCCTCACTACGCCGATGGAGAGGACCCCCCCCCCCCCCCCAGACCCCTGAGAGCGGATCCCCCAGCCAGGTTACTTAACGGTCGATGGACTCTGTGCCCCCCCCGAAACCCCCTAGCCCAAGGTGTTCTCTGATCCGTTTAGGGGACGTCTTTTTTTAGGCCCGGCCTGTTGTTGGTCTGGTCTCTTTCGCTTCCTCGCCTGCCCGCCGAGGCAGGCGAGGAGTCGAGGCGCGCGCGTGAGAGGGCGCCCCTCTCCTCTGGTCGAAGAGGTGACATCCGGGCCCCATTGTTCTCAGGCCCTTGTTTGGGCCGGACCCGCGGCGGGACGTTCCCCCAGGCCATGCCTCTGCCGACGGCGGACAGAAACGCACGTTTCTCGCTGCCCATCTCGAGCACGTCAGGCCCCCAGGGGCAGGCCCGTGATAGCATTTCAGGCTGCGCCGCTCCGCTTCTGATTAAGAGAACGTGTTTGGCACGGCTTCACAAGCGCCCTGCGACACACTGCCTCCGTTTCTGTGATTAACTTAGCATCCTGCGGCTGGGGACCGCGTTTGACTTGGGAAGGGGAGGCGGTGTGGAAGTGGGAATTTGGGATTTACATGAGTCCAATTGTCTGAGGATAGAAACAAAAACAGATTTCGGTTTGATGAGGGTCTTTAATTAGATACAGCCAGGATGTTTTGAGGCCCTTCAAAAGTACTCATAAAGGTTTATTCACAGGGGGCATTGATTGAAGGAAATGCTATGTTAAGAAGTCATGGAATTTCACATGATTTTTATTGAATTTTAATGGACTGTGCTTCCTTTATGGCAAATAATCTTATTTATGTAATTAATGTATGAGAGTATACAGTGCATACAGTAACATGTCTTCATTTCTTGTTGAAATATAACTTTTGACAACTTTTAATGGAGCCTGAGCTGGACTATGCAAAATAATGAATATGTACAGTACTGTGCAGAAGTTTCAGGCACCCTAGACTTTATTATATATATTTCTATTTTTTTGTGTGTGTAAAAGGACACATTTGAGATTTCCAAATATTCATTTTCCAAAAGATTACAGATATATTTAAAAACAAAATACATAATACTGTAAGCAATTGACTACTTTTTACATAAAAACTTGATCAAGGCTGTCTGAGACCAGAAGCAAGGAGCCAACCAGTCTGCAGAAGAACTGTGGCAAGTTCTCCAACATGCTTGGAACAACCTCCCTGCTGATTGTCTTATAGAACTGCAGGACAGCGTTGGCTATCTCAGAGAAGTAATGCAGTTTTAACACCGAAGGGTGGTCACAAAAGATATTGATTTGATTCAGTTTTTAACTATTCTGCCAAATTACAAAAATGTAATGTAAAATGTATAGTACATTTATTTAGGACCTTTCATTTTGAAAGGATCTTATCTGTACAGAATGTTATGCAGTTGCCTAAGACTTTTGCACAGTACTGTAAGTATGTGGTAATGGTGAACTTTTTGTAAGTTGAATGTTTGTCTCATATTCTCTGTGACCGCAAACAAAGAGCATGTCCCTCGTGAATGAGTCCTGTTCTGCTGCACTGTGTTTCCATTGAAATATCATGTCTGTCCGAAGCAAACTGCCTGAAAGCCATTTTGCTTTCTGGAAGAAACCCATTGCCTGTTTTTTGAAGTAACTGCCAGCTGTAGGCCTGGCGTTTTGAATCTATTTTTTTATATTCTGTATATTTATCTGTCTATCCCCTTTGCCAGAAATGTGTAAATCAGCATTGGTCAAATACATAATAGGTATAATCAATAATTTTAAAAATTAATTTAGGGGCTTGAATAATGGTCAAACATTCAATAATATTTATTAAAGGGCTGCCTGTAGCACAGTGGTTAAGGTACGTGACTGGGACCCGCAAGGTCGGTGGTTTGATCCACAATAAGATCCAGGGGAAGTTTGTCTCCTGCTTAGTCTAATCAACTGTACATCGCTCTGGATAAGAGTGTCTGCCAAATGCCATTAATGTAATGTTATGTAATTGTTGTGGAATTGCATCGTTAAGGGGAGAGATAATGATTGAAAGCAGGAACTATTGTTGTAATATATAACATGTAATATAAAGCAGTGGTGTTAAAGCAGTGTGACGGTGCAGTATTCCCCAGGTGAAGTGGTAAAAGTGTGGAAAAGTCAGAGGCGTGTGTATGTGCGTGCGTGCGTGTGTGCGTGTGTGTACGTGTGTGTGCCCTCTCTGTGTTTATGGATGGCCGATGATGTTCCCATATGCCCCCCCCCCCCACCCCAACATCCGTCCATTGTTTGTTTACCTATCAGCATTCCGGGACAGGGCTTAGTGTACATCCCAGCATTGAGAGGGCATGCTGAACTCATGCCGCCCATTATTCTTAGCTGTGGGGCGGGCTGTCCCAATCTGGTAAACACTGTAAATCTGAGGGGCCTGGAGGAGACTGTTTGGGACCCGTCCCTGTACCCTCCCAGGCCCTTTCTTCAGGTTCCCACAGGGCGTGCCTGACAGCAGCGCTCCGGGGGCATTGTAGCCCCAGAGGAAGAACCTGTTGGTGGCATCCCTGACGGTAATGAGTAAGAGGTACTTCCTGCCCCGGCGCGGTGACAGACAGGCTGCCGACACGCCGTCCCGCACAGGAAGTGTGTCTCAGCGTTCTGTGTACAGGGGGCAAGGAGGGGCACGCACTGACGATACACAAACTCAACCCCCCCCCCCCCCCCGCATCCACACCCCTCATTCTCCGAAGTACGTCGGAAAACTTTCCGCACACTGACCGGCAGATGTTTTCCCTATGTTTTTTTTTTTTGTTTTTGGAATCGTTTCGAAACTGCACTCGCAGATAAAATGAGTTCGTAATGTGATGTTTTTATACACGATTAGCAATACTCGTTTGTTTCCATTTATTTGTATGCTCAGAGACAGATAAAGTGGCACATCAATTGTCGATTGCTTTTGAGAGCACACTATGACATTTTCCCTGGGACATAATCTGGTCAACAGCTGGTAGTGTGGAGAATTTGCGTAGGAGAGATTTTAAATCTTGCTCAAACCCACAAATACTTTCTGGACAATACTAAGAATATGAAAAATATGTCAAATGACAGGGGCAGGGAAATGGGTAAGACGTCTTAAAGATGAGCTGAAACCAAAGTTAGAGCCGCATTAGCATTAGCATTAGGGATATGTCATATGCACGAGTGAAACAGATCTTTTGGGGGGAATCTTTGAAGGAGGAGGTCAAATGAGGATGCATGTCGTGTGATGGAACGGAAAATGGATTTTATCTATTTTATCAATTTACACACCCACTGGTACACTAATCTAAATCCAAATCGTTTTCCAGGAAGTGGATGGAAAAAGATTTTGCCGTGAAAGGATTACAATTGTATTTATTTTCTGGAATATATATGGTCCTTTGGATGTGTTTATATGGTTATGAATCGACTAAGTTTGATTTCAACTTGTCTTTAAGCTCTCGAATAGCCAGAATTCTGATTCATTCACAGGAATGGCATCTCAGTGACAGTGTTTGCCGTGCCATTTGAACGGATTTGTGTGGCATTGAAAGGAGGCGCGCAACAAAATCAATGGGGATCCATTAAGAATATTTCATTATTTGTAGATTTCGCCTAGTTGACTTTTCAGGGACACAGAAAGTCACACCGCAGGACATCATTGTGGGCTGTGGCAGTGATAGAAGTAGTGGTTGATCATAGCAAGTCAACAGGGCCTCCAGATGACTATGTTATTGAATCTAAGGTCTTTTGTTTCTGTACTCCTGCGAATGACACTGGGTATTTGGAGGGCATGTTTTTTTTCCATCACGCTGATGAATAAAGGTTGATGGAAATCTAAAACTGAATGGAAAAAAAACTGAAAAATATTATTCTGAATCAGAAGTAATGTATAAATATATAGATCTTTATTCATTTATTTATTTCCTTATACTTGGTTAATAATACAAAATACATAATACATTTTGAATAAAAATTTATGAAACTACATAAGAAAGAAAATATCATCAGTGCATACATTTTTTTTTCCATACTTAGCATCCAAACCAATCAGCCTGTTAATATAAACAACAGTTGGCAGTAATACTGTTGGCAGTAATCAACAGTCCAGACGTTGCACTCATAGTTTTACTGGCACTTCAAGAGTAGTGGTTTCATAGTACACGACTGGCCACTCAAACCGCGTGTGTGAGTGTGTGAGTGTGTGAGTGTGTGTGTGTGTGTGTGTGTGTGTGAAGAGACCCAGAGCTGAAGAAGATCCAGCTGAAGAAGTTACTTCACTGTGCATTTCTGGGTGTAACAGCTGCGAGATTCACCCTGATCTTAAAACCAGCGCTTTCTTACACAGACTCTTTAACAGAAACTCAAGCAGGATATCAGTTCAGGCGCTACAACATCGAGGAGAAACAGAATGTATCGACTGCATCCTCATTACCTGTGTTTGTTATTTCCCTTCATGTTTAGTTACCTTCAGCTTGGAGTACTGAGTTCTGTTCATGGTGATGTGTTTATAGTGACCAGCCTTTGAATAGCTATCTACACACTCAGTGTTCCTGTGACACAGAAGCTACAGCCTGCCCTGCAAGCTTTAGTAACATTTTTAGTACAAGAAATTGAATCTGTTACCAAACTCAATATAAACATTCCTGTTAACAGAAGAAAATCACTACATTTCTTCCTATTGTAACCATAGTGTATACAGCAGCGTAAAACATCACAAAAGATTTGCTCATTATAAAAGAAATAGAAATGGAATGTTAGTAATTCTTATATAGAGTTGCTTAGGGCACACGATCCTTTGGTTGACATTTAACAGTTTTGGAATTTAAATTACATTGCATTTGACCTTTGAACCACATGTGACAGATATATTTCCCAAATAAATATGCATAGTTTATCTCTTCAACTAGCCGACTGAAATACTAATCCTCTGGTCACTGTTTCTGACCAGCATTGTACAAACAAAAATAAACACTTTCCATGTAGTATGTTCATAAGTCACAGCATTTAACCTCTGTTCAGCTGCTCTTAGATATAAATACAGAGCCCTTTCCTCATGAATCGCTAACCATAGGGGCTAGAAGAAAGAACACAAATGAATTATTTGGATGAATTAAAACAAAAACAGGAATAAAAATGTGGATTTTTTTTTTTTCCTCTGCAGATGTGGATGATGATCCCGTTCTGTTTGTAAATGGAAGACGGCCAGGTCCTGGGGCTTGTTTCTTTTTAAGGCTGATTTATACTTCTGCATCTACGCAGATGCTACAGCCTAGCCTACGCATAGCCGTGTTCCCTACGCCATAGGCTACACAGAGGTGTTGGGTCTCTGCGTAGTTACATTTCTGGGGATGTGCATGTCAGGCTACGCCGTAGGCTACCGTGTAGGGAATGCGGCTACGCGTAGGCTAGTAGATTCAACGCAGAAGTATAAATCAGGCTTTACAGTCACACTGTGTGGCTGCTGCCCCCATGGGGAATAGATACTGTGGTACACGTCAACCTACACCGATGAATACGTCTACCTGCCAGTTACATGACTAAAGAGCACCCAGGTTTCTTTTCTCAAAGTGTTAAATGCAGGGGAAGTTTGTTGGGAGGAACAAAGCAGTACTGAATCCCGCTGTATGGTAGTCATTTCCACAGAGCTTTCTGGGCATGCACAACCAAAACACACTGCCCCCAGGTTAATGTTTTAATGCTTATTAAATTATCCGGGAGAAATAATAATAAAGTAAAAACAAAGCATCGGCAGCAGGATGATGTGATGTTTTTTTTGTGTGTGTGTGTGTGGAGAAATACCCAAGGTGCACTTTAACCCGAGTAACGGAGATTAAACCAGCCACTGCGGGCAGCAGATCCAACCAAAACACGACTGGTTTCCTGAAAAGACTGAAGAGACTGGGGAATTCAGTATATTAGCCTGCTGGAGCGGGGAATGCTTTCAGACTGCACTTTCAATAATTCAGAGACTTCCCTCTCTCTTTCTCTTTCTCTCTCTCTCACACTCTCTCACTCTCTCTCTTTCTCTCTCTTGCTACCAGTAGCTTTAAAAAACCGGGTGAAGGAATATGTTTAAAGATTTTTTTAAATAAACTTGTTTCAAATATTCTTTATAGCTATCTCCAAGAGAATACTGTTTATAACAACAAAAAAAAAAAATGAAATACACATTGAAAATAATATAAAACATTTTCCAGTTTCAATTTCCTTAGAAAATATATTTACACTTTAATGAACCCTCCCCTCTCTATTTCCTGCCCTCGTCCGCCTGGGTGTAACTTGGTTACAAAGACACACATCTCGTACACGGCCTACCTCTGGTACACAATAACAGAGTGATCAGCTGAATAAATGGCTAATTCATCTGTACAATACTAGGGACGTTTGTTCTCATTAGCTTTCACAGTAGATTATTAAAATACCTGAGCATGTCTTTATGCTGAAAGCACAGACGTCATATTGGTCTGTGGAATATTCTAGCAGCACCCTCTGTTAGAGCCCTGGGGAAGCTATAGGTGAACTGCCTCGGAATGCCAGTGGGGACAACTCCAAACAGGTGGTTTTCCTTTGGAAAAGTCCTCCTGGAGGATAAGCAGATACGGACAAAGTGCAGAATTTGAACTTTGAACTTTGGGTGAGGGGGGAAATGTCTGTCTCTGGGTTCTGTGTTCTTTACTTCTTCTGACAGCTGTAATAAAGTGGCACATTTGTTTGTTTTTTTTGTGTGTTTTATTCCTGCTGTAGGTAGCTGCACTGCGGGAAGAGCGCAATAAAAACGAAAACTCTAACTGAAGAGCGGAAGGGTGCGGGTGGATCTCCTGGAGAATGCAGGCCGCGGACAGGAGTGGGGTCTGGGCTCTTGAGGCAGTCGGTCAGTCAGATTCTCCAGGAGAGGCGCAGGTTCGGCGGAGGGTGGGGGAGAGCTGGGGCGGGGCGCAGCAGGGCCGGCTACACGGGAGGGGTGGAGTAGCGGACCACGTAGTTGTAATCGGGCGGCGGGCTGTGGCACTCCAAGGCCGGGTCGAGGGAGGAGTCCTCCAGGCTGAGGTCCAGGTCGGGACTCGGGGGCTGGAACTTCTCCTTCTCCGCCTCCAGCAGGACCGACTCCTTGCTCTTACTCCCTGCTTTCATCCTGGAAAAGAGGGATTAGGGCCGGATAAGAGACAGTGATGGGATACCAGAGCGTGTGTGTGTGTGTGTCTGTAGTGTGTACACACGAGTGTCTGAGTGTGTGTGTGTGATTGTGTGTCTGTCTTGTAAGTCACTTTGTATTAAAGGGATTAAAAGCATCTGCTAAGTTACTAGAATTTAAATGTAAATGTGTGAAAATAGACACACGTGTATGAGTCTCTGTGTGAGTGTGCGTGTGGGTGTGAGCATATGTATGTATGTGTGTACCTGTCTACACAAGAGTGTACGTGTGTGCACATGTATATGCGCTTGTCTACAAGTGAACAGAGTGTGAGAATGTGTTAGTGAGCTTGCATGTGTTCCTGTGAGTGTGTGTATTACCATTCACAGAGGAATTTTAATAAGACTTGCTTTATTGCTGCTGCCTTATTTATTCTTTTTAGCTTTTTTAGAGAGCCGTCACAATGTGTTTAACCTACCCTAGTTATCCTTCCTCAAAGATAGGAAGGATTCCCTGGATATAAACTAAGTGGTGTGTACTCATGTTTTACTTGTGGAGATTCGAGGGGAGGGGGGAGGTTAGAGAGACAAGAATGTAATAATATTTGAACAGACTGACCCGCTTAGGAGCATTTACAGAGCTCTGATACAACGTCAAAGAAGCTGCCACTTGTGCTCTGAGCAGCAGTGGCCCCCACAGTGTGTGTGATGGGAGAATGAGCAGCACAGTGCGTGTGATGGGAGAGTGAGCAGAACAGTGTGTGTGATGGGAGAGTGAGCAGCACAGTGCATGTGATGGGAGAATGAACAGCACAGTGTGTGTGATGGGAGAATGAGCAGCACAGTGTGTGTGATGGGAGAATGAGCAGCACAGTGCGTGTGATGGGAGAATGAGCAGCACAGTGCGTGTGATGGGAGAGTGAGAGAGTGAGCAGCACAGTGTGTGTGATGGGAGAATGAGCAGCACAGTGTGTGTGATGGGAGAATGAGCAGCACAGTGCGTGTGATGGGAAAATGAGCAGCACAGTGTGTGTGATGGGAGAGTGAGCAGCACAGTGCGTGTGATGGGAGAGTGAGAGAGTGAGCAGCACAGTGTGTGTGATGGGAGAGTGAGAGAGTGAGTGAGTGAGCAGCACAGTGTGTGTGATGGGAGAGTGAGAGAGTGAGCAGCACAGTGTGTGTGATGGGAGAATGATCAGCAGTGGACCCTACAGTGTGTGTGTTGGGAGAGAGAGTGAGCAGCACAGTGTGTGTGATGGGAGAGTGATCAGCAGTGGACCCTACAGTGTGTGTGTTGGGAGAGCGCGGGCGTGGCAGGTGGAATTCTGCAGCACAAAGGCGCAGTTAGGGCGAGGGGGACGGGGGGGGGGGGGGGTGTGAAGGGGCGTGGCGCTGGGGGGGCACCCAACCGCCCAGGAATGGCCTCATGAAACCCCTGCAGGTCAAAGGTGACAGTGATGGAGTAGGCGCACGGCAGGGGGGGCCCGCTGTCTCCGACGCTGAACTCAGTCTGTGCCCTCAGAGCGACTGTGTTTTTGTTTCGCCCCCATGGCATGATGGGTACGGCTGTGCCCGCCGGTGGCGGATTCCTAACCCCCCGGCGTGCGTGCGGTGCGGGGCGCGGAGGGAGGTTCGGAGCGAGGACAGGCAGCGTTAATGGAGAG
Source organism: Conger conger (assembly GCF_963514075.1). Taxonomy (NCBI): domain Eukaryota; kingdom Metazoa; phylum Chordata; class Actinopteri; order Anguilliformes; family Congridae; genus Conger; species Conger conger. Next base: position 8,246,793 of record NC_083762.1, on the reverse strand, counting down.
AGGGGGGGATGCAGGAGGCAGAGACAATGGTTGCTGAGGGCAGGGGACAGAATGTATTTAATGTAACCAAGCCCTTGCGGTATGTTTATTTGGGTTCCAGAGTGTCATTAATCATGTGTGTGTGTGTGTGTGTGTGTGTAGGGTGTAGAAAAAGGGCTCATAAATTCTTGCCGTTTCATTTATGTTTTGACAATTTATAACGGGATTCTTGCAGATTTTCTTTTCTTTTGCGTTCAGTCCTGTTTGACATGTTTTTGAAAGTTATTAAAGATTGTTGATAGCATTTGGAAAGTTTTGGAGATTTGCACAGCATAAAGATTATTCCTTGCCCTACGGAGCATCTGTTCCACTACTGGGACAGCTTATAGGCGAATAAAAGACCTGAGGTGCATGTTACCTGTGTACTGTTCTGTCCCATCCTACAGGAGCGCTAAAGGCTCTGGGTGCAGCTCACCCACACGGTCAGAGGGCTTTCCCTGGCCCAGGGCTATCTCTCTGGGCTCCTAGTCTCTCCAAATGTATCTCTGTCTTTGAAATTACAGCTGCCTCTATGCGTGTAGCCCAGTATTATTAGTGGGACGTAGTAAAGTCCACATGTGTAATGAATGTTTCTGGGGGTGGGGGGGGGGCTTGCCTTTGTAGATTAGCCGTGTCTTGGCGGCGGGGCCGAATCATAAACAGTCGCTCGGATGTCAATCACCAAGAACACAAGGCGGGATTTTCCCTCCAGGGCGTGGGTCATTCACAGGGGTTTTTGTGACAGGAGCTATCATAACACCAGCTCCGGGGCTCCGGGGGGCCGGCGTTTTTAAACACCGCTCCCCTCGGTTTCGCTGACAGAGCCTTATTAGGCCCGTCTGGCCCGCCGGACCGGACCAGATAAGGTCCATTAGTGGCCCGGGGCCGCCGCGCTTTGTGTACCGCTCGCTCCGGGGGCCCGACAGCCCGGCCCGTGACGGATGTGTGAGAGCCAGGGCTGCGCTGGGAGACGGCGGCGTTCCTGACGCTGACTGAGGGGCTGGAGTGCGGGGTCGGCCGGGCCCGCCTACGCTCCTTAATCGAGAGGAGAGAAGGGCCCGGCGCAGAGACCCAGCGCAGAGACTGCACTGAAGGGCCCAGCACAGAGACCCAGCGCAGAGACTGCACTGAAGGGCCCGGCGCAGAGACCCAGCGCAGAGACTGCACTGAAGGGCCCAGCACAGAGACCCAGCGCAGAGACTGCACTGAAGGGCCCAGCACAGAGACCCAGCGCAGAGGCCCAGCGCAGAGACCCAGCACAGAGACCCAGCACAGAGACTGCACTGTCTGAAAGGCCCAGCACAGAGACTGCACTGTCTGAAAGGCCCAGCACAGAGACTGCACTGAAGGGCCCAGCACAGAGACTGCACTGTCTGAAGGGCCCAGCACAGAGACTGCACTGTCTGAAGGGCCCAGCACAGAGACTGCACTGTCTGAAAGGCCCAGCACAGAGACTGCACTGAAGGGCCCAGCACAGAGACTGCACTGTCTGAAGGGCCCAGCACAGAGACTGCACTGTCTGAAGGGCCCAGCACAGAGACTGCACTGTCTGAAGGGCCCAGCACAGAGACTGCGTCAGGGTCCTGCCCTGGAGAATGCTCAGGGGGAGGTACATTTTTGTTCTTTAAGAAACAAATTTCCCAAATGTGGGCAGAAGATATAATGATGTACTGGTCAGGAACTATTAAGTACCTTTTACAAGCAGAAAAGGGTCCAAGTGAATTATGCATTGCTGGATTGGGGTACAATTGTTTGCCCATAGCGTACCACTCCACTGGCCAGGATTTGTAAAACTTTTAGTATCTTTTTTTTCAGAGTGTAAAATGTTAAATAAACTCTTACAGACTAGATATGGTCCCCATTAGAGCTGAATTAGCACTGAAGATTTTATTGAGCGGTGTCCTGCCGTTGTAACAGCAGCCCGGGGGGGGGGGGGGGTTTGAATGGGATGTGAATCTGGAGCTCACCCCATGGCTTCCCCCCTCTGGACAGGCTAAAAAAATCTGCATTCCGGCACAGCGGGAGGGTCTGTGTGTGGGTGTGTGTCTGTGTGAGTGTGTGTGTGTGTATGAGTGTGTGTGTGTGTGTGTCTGTGTGTGTGTGGGTGTGTGTCTGTGTGAGTGTGTGTGTGTGTATGAGTGTGTGTGTGTGTGTGTCTGTGTGTGTGTGGGTGTGTGTCTGTGTGAGTGTGTGTGTGTGTGTGTGCACACATGTTTGTGAGAGTGTCCGAGTGCGATGCGTACGTGTGTGTGTGTGTGTGTGTGTGTGGGTGTGTATCTGTGTGAGTGTGTGTGTGTGTGTGTGTGTGTGTGAGAGTGTGTGTATGAGTGTGTGTGTGTGAGTGTGTGTGTGTGGGTGTGTGTCTGCGTGAGTGTGTGTGTGTGTGTGCGCGCACATGTTTGTGAGAGTGTCCGAGTGCGATGCGTACGTGTGTGTGTGTGTGTGTGTGTGGGTGTGTATCTGTGTGAGTGTGTGTGTGTGTGTGTGTGTGTGTGAGAGTGTGTGTATGAGTGTGTGTGTGTGAGTGTGTGTGTGTGGGTGTGTGTCTGTGTGAGTGTGTGTGTGTGTGTGTGCGCACATGTTTGTGAGAGTGTCTGAGTGCGATGCGTACGAGTGTGTGTGTGTGTGTGTGTGTGTGTGCGTGCACATGTTTGTGAGAGTGTCTGAGTGCGATGTGTACGTGTGTGTGTGTGTGTGTGTGTGTGTGAGTGTGTGTGTGTGTGTGTCTGTGTGTGTGTGTGTGTGTGTGTGTGTGTGTGCGCGCTCTGCCTCTGGAATCCGTCAGTGACAGGTCTTAAGCGCGGATTATATATGTACTTACGCCAGGGCCATTATGCTCAGCGGTCCAGCCAGCGATTCCAGCCGCTTCAGGGCCTTCATGTCGTCAGAGGAGAGGCCCATGCCGCTGTCAGACTGCCCTCCCTGTGCAGCGTTGGGGAGAGCGATCACACCCAGCACATCCTGTTCGGCTAAACCTGCCCTGCTGTCCGCCACTCTCAGGGCTTTACAGAGGAAGCTCAGGCATTGGCTAGCCCTGAGGTCTAAACTGCCCTGGGTCAGTAGCGATTTACCCCTGCTAATTCGCCCTGGGTCAGAAGCGATTTACCCCTGCTAATTCGCCCTGGGTCAGAAGCGGAATTAGCAGGGGTGCAGTGGGAGAGACAGCCATGGGGGACCCCATGAGTACCCAAATATAGACACTAGCTTCGGCCTAATTCATAAAAAAACAGTTACTGTTGGCAATAGCAATGTGTATCGGTTGCATTTAAAACACATATTATATATTTTCAGATTAGATTAAACATTGTTTAAAGTGGACTCACTCTCATCATGCCTTGCACCCACAGATATGACGGGCTAGCTCTGCTACTCCACTGCATATGACATTTTTATTTTAAAGACTATTACTCTGCTGATAGTACTCATAGTGTGTGCTGATAGTACTCATAGTGTGTGCTGATAGTACTCATAGTGTGTGCTGATAGTACTCATAGTGTGTGCTGATAGTACTCATAGTGTGTGCTTATAGTACTCATAGTGTGTGCTGATAGTACTCATAGTGTGTGCTTATAGTACTCATAGTGTGTGCTTATAGTACTCATAGTGTGTGCTTATAGTACTCATAGTGTGTGCTGATAGTACTCATAGTGTGTGCTGATAGTACTCATAGTGTGTGCTTATAGTACTCATAGTGTGTGCTTATAGTACTCATAGTGTGTGCTTATAGTACTCATAGTGTGTGCTGATAGTACTCATAGTGTGTGCTTATAGTACTCATAGTGTGTGCTTATAGTACTCATAGTGTGTGCTTATAGTACTCATAGTGTGTGCTTATAGTACTCATAGTGTGTGCTGATAGTACTCATAGTGTGTGCTTATAGTACTCATAGTGTGTGCTTATAGTACTCATAGTGTGTGCTGATAGTACTCATAGTGTGTGCTTATAGTACTCATAGTGTGTGCTTATAGTACTCATAGTGTGTGCTTATAGTACTCATAGTGTGTGCTGATAGTACTCATAGTGTGTGCTTATAGTACTCATAGTGTGTGCTTATAGTACTCATAGTGTGTGCTTATAGTACTCATAGTGTGTGCAAGAACCTACCTCCTGAGACTCGCTTGTGTCACTCTCCATGGTAACCTCATCAAAGGTCTTTACGCTGGCAGGTCGGATCTTGATGTTGCTGTGGGAATTAAAGCCAAATGAAGGGAGATGTAGTTTTAGATTGAGATCGAGCGCCTTCCAAATTCGCCAATAACCTGTTTAATGAAGGCATTTAACACTATAACTATACACAAAAATGCACAAACTTACTGGGTCAGTTTAAAACAATAACACCATTTCGTTGTGTCAGTGGGAAAGCCTAATCCGTTAAAATAAGCCAAAAAACGGTTTTATATTTCCATCTCTGCTTTTTGAGCACAGGAGGAAATTGTGTGGCCCAGTTTTAATGCAACTTAGGGATAAATGTCATCGACTGACTTCATCGCCACCCTCGGAAAACCACACCGGTAGTACTTGTGAAAAAAAAAAAAAAAAAAAAAAATCTTGAGAAATATTATTGCAACTGGATGTGAATCCCACATCAGGAGCTGTGCTTTCAGAGGAAATCCCTTTGAGGGTTCTCTGCTGTCTCCGTCAGTGACAGTGTTGCCGGGTTACATTGCCTACATAGGCAAAATAGATCTTAAACGAACCTTGTGTGGGCAAGAGTTTGGCGTGTAATGGTCTGCATTCTTTGGAAATATGAAAAGGGGAACCAATGGTATACACTCTGGTGAAAAGTTATTGTACCAGTTCTCTTTTTTTTTCCATTTCGATTGCATGATGTGTGGCAGTTTCTGGGTAGTTCTTTTCTTGAGTGGCTACGTGTGAAATTTTGTGAAAATACCCAAAAGAACTCTTGCAACTCTTGTAATCAGTAAAAACATCATGAGCCCTGTTGAAAATTGATTGACTAAGTGAGTAAAAACATTTTTTCTGTTTACGCAGATACACTTAACTTATCGGTGAAAACTCAAGAATGTGAAACAATAAATACAGTATACATGAGAAGTTGGCCATGAGCTTATTTCTAAGTACTGGCTTCTTGGAAAACTGTGTGTTCTCATCATTTTATGCCTTGTTTAATTTTACAGTTGCGTAGTGTAAATCAAGGTGACCCGGCCATAACCACCGGTGAATGATGTGACTAGAAGGACAAATTAATGCAGGACATTTACAGTGGACTGCTTCCTCACCAAAAGGGGCGGTTGCCAGCTAGCACACAATGTTTAAAGAGCAGGGGGACACATTTTGCTTTGAGTTCCATCAGCCCGTGAGACAATGTTATGATGAGAACATTCCTCAGTCTTTGAACATATTAATTGTTCCAGGAATGTCACAGAAGAACATTCCAGGCATGTTGCTTACGAGTTTACTAGCAACATCCCCTCAGGGGTATAATTTTGTCATAAAAACATCATGGAGGTGATGCATCAATAGCTTTTTAACCCTTTGATGCACAAGCTATGCAAATATATTGAAAATAAGTACTCAGTCCGGTCACTTTTGACCCATGTTGTGCATTGAAGCAATATTTTTAATATAAGTATTAAATTAGCCGAATAATTGAACATAGCATCCATTCAATTAAGAATTATGATCAAGGGGTATCTGGGAAGCAGAGATACTGCAGTTGTTTGGGAACATTTACATTTACATTTACTGGAAAAACCAAAACTTGTTATCTAGACTCCTACTTACCAGCTGCTCCTGGAGTCTCTGTGTGAAGGGAGAGTGTCAGAGGTCTCCTCTGCGATGGAGGATCCGGTGGGCCTGCCCTCTTTGGTCAGAAGGGCCGTGTTTATGGGGATGTAGTCCTTACCTTCCTGGAAAGGCCAGAGAGAGGAGAGGACATGAGGGACACCATTATAAATCTGTGAAATGAGTTTGCAGCACCTATCCCCCGTATCTACGGGGGAGTGTTGATTTCTCGAGTGACCGACTCATCTGAGTTACACGTGGGCGAGTAAAGTATAAATAGAATAAATGCAATGCAGCGCCAGAGGAATCTAGTTACACACTGTCCCCTTCAACCTGCTGGTCTGGTCAGCAACAGAGCCCAAGGTCCGTTTTAATAAATCTGTAAAAAGTACAAAAGTATATATCTACCTCACAGAGACTAATTGGCTGTCTAAATATTATGGTTCACGGTTAAATCCTTGAAAATTGTCAGAGTGAGTTCTGTTGGAAACATACTGTTGAAATACCCACATGTTTTATAAACCGCTTCAGGATGTGGTTACGGTTATTACGTGTTTATTACAAACATGGCCAATGCCCCGCCGGTTTGATCAGGGGTTACACGAGTCCAGGCCCAAACCCCAGGCCACACTGATTGGCTCATCGTTCCTACACAGCAGCTGATGTGCACTTAGCGATTAAACTTCTGCTGTATGTCAAGGAATGGATCGAATAAACACTGGACATATTCTAGGCATAACTCAGCCAGGCATAACTCTTCCCCCGCTGTCCAACTTCCCCTCCATTTCTCCCTTTGCTGTTCTGGTGCCTGGCCTTGTGGATGTGCCCTTTATTCTTCCACAGTTACATAGTTAATATACTGTATATTTGTATAACTGATTGGCCGCCCCGTTAAGATTTACACCTCTGTAAAGGTGAAATCTACGGCACGAGCAAGACAGCGAATCAGATGTCATACAGTAGGAGCTCATGAACAGGAGTTCCTCCAACTCTGACTCATGCCAATTCATGACTCAAGTTCCCAAACCCATGTCAGGACACTGCATCCCATTAGACAGGCATTACTGTGATTCAGGACAGGAAGCAAACTCTATGTTCCAGACTGGGATCGCAGAATCTGAGTCACCACCGTGTCTGTGATGTCTCCCAGCTCTGTTAGCCTCCGGAACACCTCTCCAGCGGCTGGCCTTTTAACAGGGTGAGATATGGGAACCGAGCCATGTGTTTCCACATGAGTGCACGGCTTCGCCCACGTCCCACGCGTGGGTGTGGGTCTGTCCCACACAGAGACAGACCCACATCGTTCTCTGGGCCTGTGTGCGAGTGAGGGACCGTAAGGTCCCGGGGCTGGTCGGAGAGAGGTCAGGCCCGCTGCACGGCTGTCATTGATCCAGAGGACCTGCTGTTATTTGCAGGACGGTTACTCAGGCGTTTAACGGCTCCGTTTTTTTGGAGTTCCGGGCTTGATGGGAACCCGGAGTCTCGGCGGTAAACAGCCAGGTTTGCATCAGCAGTCATGTGACCCGCCCCCTCCTCCAACCTGCATCTCTCCCCTGAGTCTCCCTCCCGGTTCTCTCTCTCTTCTCTCTACCTCTCTCTCTCTCTTTCCGCCTTCCTGAACACCCCCCTTCATCCCTCTCATATCCCCATCTCTGCCCCTTCTTTCTCAGTCCATCTCTCTCCGTCCTTTTTCACTTTTCCTACCTCCTCGCTCACTTTCCTACTCTCACCCCTGCTCTCTCATTCTGTCTCTCCCTCTCTCTCATTACATACATTACATTATTGGCATTACAGCGACGTACAGTTGATTAGACTAAGCAGGAGACAATCCTCCCCAGGGTTAAGGGCCTTGCTCAAGGGCCCAACGGCTGTGCGGATCATATTGTGGGGGATTAGAACCAGGATTAGAACCACCGACCTTGCGGGTCCCAGTCATTTACCTTAACCACTACGCTACAGGCCGCCACCTCTCGCTTCCTCCACCTCTCCCTCCCTCCCTCCTCCTCTCCCCCCCCCCCTCTCTCTCTTGTTCAAAGGGAACAGTGTGGCCGTGTTGAGTGTGACTTCCTCCTCAAGTTACTTGGAGGCCTCCCCAGGGTTCCTCATCTCCTGGTGCGTGTATCAGCCCCCCATCTCTTTCAAGTGCAAATCAAAGGGGCTTCGCAACGTCTCGCTCACTCTTTTACAAATCTGTGACGTCATTTCATTGTTTACCGGAGGTGCATTTTGAAAACAAAGACAAAACGAAAACCCCGGTGCTCCACCAGCGTAGTATGAGGATTTCTGAATCCGATTGCTTGCCGTTGGCCGGGACTGAATAAATGAGTGAGACACCACTTACTGCTCACACTACAAAACATCAGATTCGGATGCCGTTCCTGACGTTTAGCATAATAATGCCCCACTCCCCTGATTGATGTAGCTGATGAAAGGGAACCCTGTGATGTCGAGTGCATTACACTATAACATTAGGACATTGCTCATAGAGAGAAACAGCCTTAATTATTACACAATAATTCATTTGTACAACTGGAACTGGACATTGCACTCACTAGGTTGAATCCTTGGCCTTGGCCTTAAAGATACAACTTCAGTGGCCCACAGAGGGCTTCAACCTAAAAAAAAGAGTTAAAGGCCAGGACCTCTTTACTATGCCACTGCCCCACTGCTCATGGTTACCAGCCCCCCCTCCCCCCTGTGATGTCTGCCCCCCTTACCTGCTGCACGCTGGCCTGGAGCAGGTCCCCCAACTGCTCCACCAGCTCAGTGAACGTGGGCCTCTCCGCTGCCTCGCCCTGCCAGCAGTCCAGCATCGTCTGGTATCTGTGAGACACATAGCAGAGGTCGTCGTCAACCGGAACCCACGCACAGGCACCAACCGCTCACAAACCTCTTCTCCTGGGAGCCATACTGACGTTTATAAAGGCCGCTCGTATTCACAGGACAGTTAATGGATAAAACGTATCGTGCAGGCGAACACGCTTGACTTAAAATATGCTTGACTGGTTCTTATTATTCTGTTCACTAGAGGTATGCTGACACAGTGTTTTTTGTTAAATCTTTGATGTATCTGTGTAATATCTTTGTCTTCTTCTCAATGAACTGTGGTGGGCCCCCCTGGGGTGGCTGTTTGGCTGTACGGCTGTACACATCTCCCACGAAAAAACTAATAAACAAATAAAACATGCCTCCAAGAAATGATTGCCTATTGTACTCGGTGGACGGAGTCGGACCGGCACACGCAGTACAATGTGGAACAGAGTGAGCTGGAGAGGCTAGCAGAGAGGACTCGGACTCTTCCAGTTGCATGCACGCTGTATTCAGCCGTGTAAAGTCTCTGTGGAGCACTAAGGAAGCAAGTTACTCGAACGGCGACATTTACAGCAAAGGCCAAATCCGCAGACACAGTATTTAGGCATAGGTACTGAAAGGTCCCCGAAACCAAATCCAACCCCCGCGCCGTGCGCCGTCGTTCCGATTTGTCATCGCCCAGGCAGCGAACGCCGAGCCGTTGCAGCGGGTTGTGTGCCGGTCGCGACGGGGGTGTTTTCATTTCCTCGTCTTTCCTGAGAACATTAGGAGAACCGAATCCACCGGTCTTGTGAGAAGCTGTCAGCGACTCTGGCCGCGCGGTACGCCTCGGCCCCGTTTCGTGTCTCCATTGCAGTGACCTATAAGGCCGGGCCCGCTCCGTCAGGGTGGAACTTCCAGGGGCGTTTTAAACCCAAACCGCCAGATGTCGCTCACTGGATTCCCTCCCCCCCCCCCCCCCCCCAATGACGGCACGTTCCTCCATCCTGAATCCATCGTCCCCACTCCCCCATATTCATGCAAACACACGTGGTGCGCGTTTGTCCATTAACATCCTTATTAAACATTGAGGTGCCAGATTGAGGTGATTTGGCATTTGAGGAAAATTGCAGCCGAAGCAGATGGTTCATTATTTCTTACATATTCCCCCTTTTCTTCCGTCTACCCTTCTCTCTCTCTCTCTCTCTCTCTCTCTCTCCATCTGTGTTTGTGTTCTGGGCACCTAGACCTTTGGGTTCAGGGATTTTCTTTTTTCTTTCTTCTGTGCGGAAATGATTAGCTGAAGGAAACCGCTCCTGCTGTAGCCCCTCTTTTAATTAATCGCCGGCCCGCAGGTGGAGGGTCTTTCGGCACTACGCGGAAACTCAAACGACGATGGCTCGTGATTGGCTGCCCGTCAAGGGGACCACCGGAGACGTTCTATAACTCAACGTGAGCCGCTTTTTACAGTCGAAGCAGAGAGTGCGAATAGACTGGCTCAGATTCTCCTCTCTCTCTCTCTTTCTCTCTTTCTCTCGTGGGAATTCACGTCGCACGTCTGCAGACGGTGTTTCCGGATGCTTCATTGTTGCGAGACTGTCCTGTGGTTGGACGTGGGCAGTGGTTCCGGCAGAGTCATGGGGAGGGCAGGCACTCCATTCCTGCAGAAGCGTCCTCCACATTCCTCCACAGGGTGCCTCAGCCCTGAACGGCTAGTTAGCTGGTGAAATTCCCGGTGAAGCCGCGAACAAACACCACAGACGTGTTGCCATACATCTTATTCACGCTATTTGTCATCACTCTTATCACACTGTTGTTAATGCGCGGTTATTCGCGTTATTGTCACCTTCCTGTCTTCCTTCGTGAACCTCTTGGCCACGTCTGCATGCTTTTATGCATTTAGTTGCTGCCACATGATTGGCTTGTTATTTGCATTAACCAGCTGGTGTACAGGTCTACCTAATAAAGCGCTCAGTGAGCGTATGATGGATATCAGCGTCTTGTGTGGAAGTACATAATACTGTATTATTGTGGTTTTGCACATTTAGCACATGCACTCAGGCTAAATCCTGAAAAAGTCAGAATGTTACAAAGGCCCCAGAAAAAATGCTACATAACTCTTGTCCCTTTTAACTCCTTCAGTGAAGCAGAGAGGGGCGGGGGTGGGGGGGGGGCAGAGTGCGCTGGGGGTCCTACCAGGACCTGAGAGCTGATTGTGGGACAAGATTACCCCCAAAACTTTCCACTGCATTCGAAGAAGGCTGTTGTCGAGTTTCATCGTAATTTAAAGGACCGGAGGTCTGGATCGTATTTTGCGGATCATTTTCAATCAGGCTCTCCCGTGTCCTCCTGCTGTACTGGGTTGGTTGCGGTACGCATGCTCCTCACTCTGACACGGGCACGGGGAGTGTACCACTTCCAAATGAATTCCAAGTTATTTTTGTGAAGCTACAATGGGAAAAAATCTAAGAGAACATACAAACACATACCATGGTGAATAAGGCCGAGAGGATAAGAGCTGGCCTCTGATTGGTAGCGGGGGGTTTAGCCAGGCTTGAAACGGCCAGGACAGAGTGACAGGGCCAAACCGACGAGGGACATTACATGTCACGTGGCTGACGCTTTTATCCAAAGCGACTTACAGTTGATTAGACTAAGCAGGAGACAATCCTCCCCTGGAGCAATACAGGGTTAAGGGCCTACCTCAAGGGCCCACCAACGGCTGTGCGGATCTTATTGTCCCGCACAGCTGGATACTGGGGGGGGGGGGGGGGGTTGCGGAAGCGGGGCTTCACTTGTGCCGTGGGGTCCGGCTGCCCTGTGACTCCCAGGTGCGCCGGCTCCTTTTGACGGGGGTGTGGTGGGGGGGGGGTCATCAATGTGGGGGGGCTCAGTTGCCACGGCATCGCTGTCTGTTGGAAATCAATCCCGCTGACCTTCCGCTCTCTGCCCAATCACTGGCTCCTGGGCAGAGCCACTCTCCCATGGTCGTGGCCAGAGATACTCCTGGAGTCCCGTTGCCCTTTTCCGTTTAGGACTTCCCTTGTACCGCAACTGGATACGCTTCCCCCCCTGCCCCCCCCGAACCGTCTGCATATTTTTCGCTTTCTGTGGTTCTGAGTGAGCCGCGTATCAGTGTCCCTGTAGGGAGGGAGAGCCAAGCCCTGCGGTGTGTGCTCCTACTCTGCCTGCCCCTGGATCTCCTCTCCATGGGCTTCTGGGGCTCTGGATTACAGCCGTTCTGCCCAGAGAGACGCACGGCCTCCCGTCTTAACCTCACCTCTGCCCCCCAAAAATGCCTCCGATTGAGTCGTAGTGAGCCACACCCCCACCGCAAGACTAATGCCTGTGACCGCTCGCCGAATAACCTGCGTGATATAAATTTACAGGGAGTGGGGAGTTGTGCAGGGTTGTGTGTCCCTGAGGTCTTGCTGAGAAGGCACAACGATAACAAGATAGTGAAAAATTATCGACGACAGACGCCAATGCAAGTGGGAAAAAAAACAAAGCTGCCTAGCAGATTTATCGTTTCTTCACATGCGTACGATAAATAACCTATAGTTGGGGTCCTTACATTTCGGAGGAGGAGTACTCTGGAGCTCTCATTCGTGTCCCCTCCTTTAGTCTGCAGCAGAACTCCTCGTCGATGTGCAGGCCCGGGTAAGGGGAAGCACCTGCAGAAGGGGGATAAGGGGGGGGGGGGGGGGGGTGGAGATTTCCATGTGAGAAAAATCCCAAACCCAGAAGTAGAGGCTACTTACAGAAAGGCGCAGACTGCTACGGACTGCTACAGACTGCTACGGACCGCAGGGAGCCCGACCCAGAGAAACTTGGTGGGGAGAGGGAGAGTGAAACCACGCTCGTTGCTGGCAAACTTAATGCACCATTATCAAAATTCTATTTACATGGCACAGCCAAAGTAAATAGGAGTGTTTAACCCATTATAATTGTGCTTGACTTAATGTGCTTGACTGAAATCCCCAACACAAATACCAAATGGCAGTGTTCTGCATGGCCACACTAAAACCTGTTCAGTTGAGGCATAGTAATTCATCTGAAAGTATGTCAACAGTACAGTCTGTCATTATAACTTGAGTATGAAAGGACTCACAATAGTTACAATGCAAGCCTCACAACCCTAAAGTTTATATTTTACCACGCTAACCTGGATTAGGTCAATATTTGTTCTTAGTTTCACTTCCGCCTTACAAATGAATACAAGTAATATCCCCTCCCCTCCAGAATTTAACAAGGTGATTACTAAAACAAACTTGCAAAACTGAGTTTGTGACGAAGAAACAAAAACAAACCAAAACTATTGTTTTAAAAAGACTGCCGTTCACTCTTTACCCAGTACCTTTTTCTCTGCATGTTCCTCTTTGTTACTATAGTGTTGTGTTTTGAATGCATTTTGTACTTAACTTTGACAAATTAAATCAAGAACTGAATGTATAAATTTTTTGTGTATTGTGAATGTGTAACATTTTTGTTTAACTACATGAAAATAGTCGCATTTCTTAAATGTGTCATTAGAAAATGAAGAGAAATCACAAGCATTTTCATTACATTTGGGTATATTTTTTGAGTGGCATGTTTTTAGTCACGTATGTGTCCAGCAGATGTAGTACTTGCTCAGCTCTCTTGGGCAGTGCATAGACAGTTAGAAACATACATACAATGCATCCTAAAGGTCACAGGGGTTCCACAGCAGGGGAAAACATTTGCAGTCATCAGCTGCTTAGTTACCACAAGTTTGCCCTGCCAGCAGGGAGAATCGTCTTGTTTAAAGAGGAGGTATTCTCTTTTTTATAGCCCTTATCCGTGTTAAAAGCCACTGTTGAAGTTCACTAATGTTTTTGTACCAGCAGCATGAAGACTGTTTTCTTAAAGCTTGTAATGCAACATTTTTTCCCCAAAGGGACAATTAAGCAGCACCAGATAGACATATTACCCTCCACATCTGGAAGAGGCAGATAGCTCACTGCAACCTAATGGCTCGAGATGTCCGTTTTTTCCTCTGGTGTCTGACTAAAGGACATTCGACGCTAACCTCTTGTTCCTTCCCATGCAAAATGATTTAGGAAAGGCCAGAAACTTTTCAGCACCATAAATATGTAGGTCTGTACTACAAAATGGATCAATTGTAACACCTTTGTGTGCTCTGTCTCTGTGCGATGCTCACTGAAGCAGTGAAAACAAACACACAAATTAGAATTGCAAAACATTCACAGAGAAACCAGAACAACAGAGGGCCGTAGAAGGCTAACATTATGGGAACAGCAATAACACTACAGTATATTTCAGCAGACAGCAGAGCAATTTAAGGCAATATTATGAGCCTGTTACGGGTGATTTGTAGGCTGTTATATGGAAACATATTTATCATACTGATTTAAGATTCAAATTATATGAGGCAAGACACCCTGAAGGATGTGGAAACATGAATTGTCCTCCATGTGTTCTGTGTAGTTCATTCCCACGCAAGGAAAACACCATTGTCAAAGAAGGAAGGTGTTACCCTAGAGAATGAAAATATATACAGAAGTCTGCAGAAGTCTTAGGCACCCTAGACTTTATTATATATATGTTTATTTGTTTGTGTGTGTTCGCATAAAAGAACACATTTGGGATTTCCAAATATTCATTTTCCAACAGATGTAATTTTAGAGACATTTTTATATTTAATTTTAAAAAGTAACATATTACTGTAAGCAATTGACTACTTTTTACATAAAAACTTGATCAAGGCTGTCTGAGATCAGAAGCAAGGAGCCAACCAAAGTCTGCAGAAGAACTGTGGCAAGTTCTCCAACATGCTTGGAACAACCTCCCTGCTGATTGTCTTATACAACTGCAGGACAGCGTTGGCTACTGTAGAGAAGTGATGCAGTTTTAACGCCGAAGGGCGGTCACAAAAAATATTGATTTGATTCAGTTTTTAACTATCGTGCCAAATTAATAAAATGTAATGTTCAAATGTATCGTACGTTTATTTAGGACCTTTCATTGAATTATTTTTGAAAGAGTCTTATCTGTACAGAATGTTATGCAGGTGCCTAAGACTTTTGCACAGTACTATATATATATATATAATAATAATAATAATAATAATAATAATTATTATTATTATTATTATTTTTTTTTTTTTTTTTTTTAACAAGCGAGGAGGTGATAATTACCCAATGAGAATATCTCCCACATGAGGACTCCGAAAGACCACACATCACTCTGCGTGGTGTAGATCTTGTCGAAAATGGCTTCTGGCGCCATCCACTTCAGCGGTAGTCTGGCCTAGAAAGGAAAGGTGTGGATTAGAGTTTACCTGATTTTAATGTCTGGTCTCTATTGGAAGATACGTTTCTTTCCTCAAATCCCTCCCCCCAAACTGATGCTCATTTGTGATTGGGGGGGGGGGGATGTTTAGTCATTCCACATTTGATCAGTCATTCAACACTGGTCAGTGTATTCCGTAATTCAACACTGGTCAGTGTATTCCGTAAATTCAACACTGGTCAGTGTATTCAGTCATTCAACAATGGTCAGTGTATACAGTCATTCAACACTGGTCTGTGTTTTTTTTTTATCATTCAGCATCATCAGAGAAATATGTTCGGTGCTTACACGACAGCTTGTAGCCCTTCTGCCCTTCTGAGGCTTTTAGTTTTTTCCATTCACAGAGTAGCTTGATTTTTCATGCCTCTGTTGTTTTGCCAGGAGAGCGGTGGCAGGCTGTTATTGTGCTGTCAGTCAGGTTGAGTGTTTGTGAAAGACCGCATTACAGTGACGGTTTCCACTGACCCGGCTGCATAGCAGAGCCATCCAGGCACGGTGTAACCGCCTGCCTCTCACTGAACCTCTCATCCGCGATACGAAAAAAAAAACCCCAAAGTGCACTCACGTCTCCTTTTCGCACATAGTCCGGGTCCTTGTAGATGTCCCTCGCCAGCCCGAAGTCGCATATTTTGACGACGTTGTTCTCCGACAGCAGTATGTTCCTGGCAGCCAAATCGCGGTGGATGCACTTGAAGTAGCAGAAGGAGGAAAAAGAGGAGGATTAAACTCTACTGCTACTTCACAACTAAGCTACTGGGCCTTTTCAACCCCGATTTGCATGCTCTCATCACAATTAATACACAAAGGTTTTCCCCCTTGCAGTGGCACAAAGCAGTTGTGAATTGTTGGGTGCTACATTGCCTCTCTAATATTAAACACGTGTAGTCCTTTGTCTGTTTTAACATGTGGAAGAAAGGTGTACGAATCCGGGGCAGTGGAGATGAACATATGGAACAGTCATCAGTCAGGAGCTGCCACTGCATGTGTCGGCATCCAGTCCAAAGCTATTCTTTCTAATAAGGCTTGCACAGCACTGGGCCCACAGTGTAATTAGGCCCATCCGCTCTCCGCAAGTTAGCGGATGACCATCAATCTGAATCAGGCGTAGACTAATAGGGTAATGTGTTCTTATGCACACATGGGACATCATTTGTATGAGTTTAATGCACAATGGTTGTGGACAAAACGAGACCTTCCACAGCTGCCAAAATATGAGCGTCTTGTTTTCTTTCTTTTTTTTAAACCCGGCTAGACTAAGCATCACCGTTAAGCTGCCTTCTTGCTATGGTAATAAATTAACACATCAATCAAAATGCCTGCACTGTTTCCCTTTAGATTCATTTTTAAAAAAAGTGTTAATAATAGATCTAGATGTCTGTTTTGAATGCAGCATTTGAGCTTGAGAAAATACATACTTTTCGTGAGGCCAGGAACTCCATGCCCTTGGCTACTTGGAAACTGTAGCAGATCAAATCCTCCATGGTTAAGACTTTCTTGTACAAATCCTCTGGTTCTGTGGATAGACAAGAGTGAAATCAGTGAAATGTCTATTTCAGAAAAATGTAATTCATTGTGACCATCACCAAAATCCATTTAAAAAAAAAAGCGTGTCTAAAAACAGTAAAAGTATGTCAAACGTAGTCATTATGGTCAGGTGGTTCCATTGAGACACATAGCTTATATAACTTATAATGACACTTAAAGATATTCTTGATACCATTGCATCAGTCTGCAAATGGGAATGTGCTTCTGCCTGCTGTAGAATAAAGAACATCCGCTCATTTTCTTCTTCTTCTTCTTCTTCTTCTTTTTAAAAAAAAAGAGAGACATCCTCCAGTTTGGAGCGGTGGTCTGGAGACACGCATCTCGTGGATGGTGCTCAGCGAGGGGGCTTTGTAGTGCAGGCCCTGTGAAGTCCCCCCTTCCCCCCCCCCCCCCCACCTGAGTAAACAGTTTACTGACCCGGGGAAAAACATGCGCCTGACAGCATCGCCGATCCGCCGGGACCAGACAAGCACCCTCGGTGCGGCCGGCCCATCCCGAGCCGTGTACGACAAGGAAACGTTCCATCAGATTGCCAGATGAAAACAATGGGGAGACCGTGGGTGGGGGGGGGGGGGGAGGGGTCGGGTTGCGGGGGCGGGCGGGGGGGAAGGAAGACGCTCGGACGCTACCTTCATCGTCTTCCTCCGAGTCGCAGTAGCTCTTATCTTCGATGAAGCCGGAGCTGGCCGAGCTTCCCGTGCTGGCCACGCTCTCCAGCCGGCGCTTGATGAGGTCGCTCAGGTTGCAGCCCGACCCCGACGTCACGCCCTTGCCGTCCTGGTTCTGCGGAAGACGCGCAGAGTCAACCCCTCGCAGTTACCCCTCGCTGTTACCCCTCGCAGTTACCCCTCGCAGTTACCCCTCACAGTTACCCCTCGCAGTTACCCCTCACAGTTACCCCTCGCAGTTACCCCTCGCTGTTACCCCTCGCAGTTACCCCTCGCAGTTACCCCTCACAGTTACCCCTCGCAGTTACCCCTCACAGTTACCCCTCGCAGTTACCCCTCACCGTTACCCCTCGCAATTACCCCTCGCCGTTACCCCTCGCAGTTACCCCTCGCCGTTACCCCTCACCGTTACCCCTCGCCGTTACCCCTCGCAATTACCCCTCACAGTTACCCCTCGCAGTTACCCCTCGCTGTTACCCCTCGCCGTTACCCCTCGCAGTTACCTCTCGGAGTCACCCCTCACCATTACCCCTCGCTATTACCCCTCGCAGTTACCCCTCGCAGTTACCCCTCACCGTTACCCCTCGCAGTTACCCCTCGCAGTTACCCCTCGCAGTTACCCCTCACCGTTACCCCTCGCAGTTACCCCTCACCGTTACCCCTCGCAGTTACCCCTCGCAGTTACCCCTCGCAATTACCCCTCGCCGTTACCCCTGCCATATTGCTGGCGCTACGGCTCCGCGAACAACACCCTCCATCCCAGTCAAGGGGCTGAAACAGCAGGATTACAAGGCACCGGGCTGTTTGGGTCTCTCCCGTGTCTCTCTTTGATTTACCTTGTAGACATCGAAGTCACTCCTCTTGCTTCTTAGGTAGTTGGATAAATTTCCATACTTGCAGAACTCCACTATTATCATCAGGGGACCTGACAAAGTACAAGAGATTTAAGAATTACCCTTTCAATTCTCTTCAAAAGCACTTAGTCAATGCACTCAGGCTGCATTAAAGGTGTACTAAAGACCAGAGCTGGGTCCAAAAATATTTTAAATCATTCATCACCAGTAAAATTATGCAGATTGCTGGCAAGTTTATAAAGAAACAGTAACATCAATAATCACAAGTTATTTCTTGGATTGTACATTTTGTACATTTGTAACAACTTGGAGCCAGTTTTCCTTTCCGGCAGCTAGACAGATAAGCAGTTCCAAGTGTGTACTTGTCCCAGGTTCACTCACCTCCTGGCTTGGTGCAGGCTCCCAGAAGGTTCACCACATTGAGATGATGGCCAATGTGGATCAGTATCTTCAGTTCAGACATCAGGGCCTTGCACTCATTGGTCGTGGCTCCTCCTGTGAAATACACAGCAGATTCTTACATCACGCCGTAGGAAAGATGCAGCCGATTGGTTTGGCACACACCTATTATTTTAAAACAACCGAGTTCTCTCTTCCTGTGCCTTGAGTGCTGATTTGCCTTAATGATGTTAAGGATGACGTGAAACTAAACGCACAGAATCCTTATTTGTTAGTCTAATGAGTTGAGAGAAATTCTGTCGTGTTTATCAAGCTTGGATGCATACTAATTTTACCTTTATTCTGCTACGTTTTACATTGGTTTTAAATGGAAATATGCTTGTGTACAGTAGCACTGTAATGCATCGAAGTATATGCCTAGCTGTCTGAAAAGGAGCTAAGTTTTCATTGAGCTCCATAATGTTTGGGACAACGACATTTTTTTCTTGATTTGGCTTTGGTAAGCCTAAGGTTTGGCCTACGTCTCTTGAGTTTCTTTATTTTATACAACCCTAACCCTCTCTAAAAACTCATGGATACACCTTTATGCAATTCCTCCTTTAAAAAAATTGCTAAATCATTGATGTTTCATCCTCTAAATATGTAATCAGTGCAATCTAGGCAGAGGTGGGAACAGGAAGATGAATGTTATGTCCTCATTGTCAAAGTTGAGAAATTGAGAAATCAGATGTCCCCAGCTGATCTTATTCAAGTCTGAGTTGATTTAAGATCTGCAGATTTTTGAAATTCCACCACATGTACATCATCTGAAAGGGGGTGGGGGGATCCAATGTGCGCTGTATTGCAGTATGAAATAATTGAACGTATGTAAGCACATGCGAAAAGCATTAGAGGATAGGCAGACACACGGGACTTTTTTTTTAAGATAACATGCGTGTATTTATTTATATATTTTTTTTAAAAGCTCAGTTCCTGTCTCCTGCTATATGAGATATAAGATTTTCGCAAATGAGAAGGCAAAGGCTATCCATTATGCCAAACACGGTACACTTGTGGTGTCAGTGTATTCTGTAGCTGTGAGAATCTGTCTCAGAGTAGGTCATATCTCAGGAGAGAACTATCAGGATGATGGAACATGATCAGATAGATAGATAGATAGATAATAGATAATTGATAGATAGATAGGTAGATAGATAGATTCATTCCATCATGAATTGCTCTAGCTGAGATATGTCAGCTACTGCACTTTAAAGGTACACTAGGTAATTTTGGACTTCTAATGGTCAAGAGAGGAATTGCAGCAACAAACACGCTCAAAAGACAACATTGTTTATCCCACCCCTTCTCTGTGAATGCACTGACATTGAAACGCCATCGGCTGTGGCATTTTTCAACCAATGAGCTTGAATTATTGTACAGCTATACGATGTTTTGGTACAGAGTGCCGGCCCCTCGACTGCATATTTAGAAACACGAATTTCAGGACTATAAACACAGGCAGAGGGTGAGTCAACATGTCAGTGAGCCTTTTTCGATGATAGGAAGGGATTTACAATGGTCTTAACACAAAACATCTTACATATCGTACCTTTAAAATTGTTCTTTCATTTACTGGCAATAGAGCCCACACACCTTTTATCCCAAGATTTAAATGAGCTCATGCTTGACAGGAAACCACAAAAAAAAGACATGCGGTTTAGTTAGAGTCTAGTTTCGTCATAAGTAAATATCACCATGGCTTCTCCTTCTTCACCGTCAAGTTTCATGATGTGTGTACAGTAAGTGATGAATGGGATGGAGTAATGCGTTTGTGGGCTATCACTGGTGACAGAGCCGGTGCATGTGACTGCTGAAAGCTTGGTGGTTTCACTAGTCATAGCTGAGGAAGTCTTCCCCCACAGTGGACTCTTCAGCCCATGTGACATATGAGCGCAGAGTGATTTCTATAACATCATTTTTAGGGGGGTGGGGAGGGAGTGCACTGCTTTTTATTATGCGGGTGCATTAAACACCCCGCCATGATTAATGCAAAGGAAAGAGCCATGCGGCGGGGGAAATTGATTGGCTGTGGAAATGGCCAATCAATGATTTATATGCAGATACAGGACAACACACTTTACTGCTTTCTCATGGGAGCCAGATATGCTATGTGTACAGTGGCCAGACATTTTTAGGAGTACTCTTAATACAACAATGTGAGAATAAGATGTATTGTACATTGTACGGAAAAATGTAGACAGCTTCTCAAAATGAATATGCACAACTACTACTGACTATTCTGTTACTATTGCGGGGTATGCTGACATTGCAGAGGTTTAGACAGTCACAATTTTTGATGTATCAAATAATACTTTTTTTCATCATCAAAGACCAATTTTGATCCTGGGACACCAGGTCAATAGCATAACTGTTGTTATTATTCTTTACAATCTGCTGTTTCTAAGGCTTTCTATTGTACATTGCACTAAATCAAATCTATGGTAATTTGTTTATGAAGCTAGTATTTTGAAACAAGTATTCTACAAATGCGAAGCAAGTTTTGATTTTATTTTGGCCATATAATCAGTTACGGCAATATTCTAAAATTAAAACACTGACAGCTCATAGCTACTTTAAATTTCTTTCATGCATATATCATATCCGATTAAGAAGAATTCAGAATTCAGAAAATAACTGCCAGATGACTTCTTGCCGGCTTAGAATGGAGGGCCGATGGAGAGAGTGTGGGAGTAATGTTGGGACCTAATAATGGCCACTATCGGGGAGAAACATCTGCTTTGGGGTCATTATAAAAGAGTTTGAATATTTTAGCATTCGCTTTCACGTGCAGGTCACATTTCTGACCCTTGCATCACCTGTAGCGCTCGAACACTGGCAGAGATTGTTACCTCGCTATCAACATCTGCAGGCTTTCCTCCTCTTAGGGACACCAGGGATTTTGCCGTACACAGCTCAGAGCTTAAAATAGTCTGTATAGTGATTGCATGTCTCCTTTGAACCAGTACCCCATGTGCAGGGGGCTAATTGTAAACATATGGGCCATCTGCATGCATTGTCTGTATGAAAAACAAAACTTTCCCCCTGAAATGAATTTTTCAGCGTTTTTTCAAGTTCTGTATTATGTCTGTGAATAAGCAGAATGGGGCAGCTCTGAAAAACACGATAAACATGCATCCTGTAGAGGAGAAATATTTGGCTAGCTGCTGGGTAAAAATGTGCAGCTCAGAACTTATGCATAAAAATGTAGAGGGAAACAGACTGGCGTTTTACCTTTTAGCATTTTGACCGCAACCGTCTTGCAAGTCGACAACTTATCGATTCCAAATGCAGATGCCTCCACGACTTTGCCGAAAGCTCCATGTCCCAGTGTTTTGCCTGCAAATGGAGCAACGGTGAGCAAGGCATTTGGGTAAATGGGCTTGTGTGGGAGAGCTTTGCCCTGCGGAGTCATACGTCAAACCCCAGTATTTGCTGTCAGGAGAGATATAGGCCTGTAATTAAAACAACCTGCTGAGCTTTTGACCACTTGGCCAACTCTCCGCAGGGAATTTATGGCGTAGTTAAGACCAGGTGACAGCAGCAGGTCTCCGATGAAAAATGGTGTGATAGTTATTTCAGAGAGGCCGGCCACTCCTGCCACATTCCCACTTCAGGAAACATGCTTGGAATACATGTGGCTGAATGAGTGCGCACACACAATTACACACACACACACGCCCACATTCCCACAAACGCACATATACACATGACCGTATATCCTGGAAAGCACACACATAAAGAGTATGCACATGCATTTCCGCACCACCAAAGAACTCCACACGTAACCACGCGGTTACCATACAGGCACACACACACATACCCGCACTCACACACACATGCACACACACACACATACTCGCGCATACACACACACACACTCACACACTCATACACATGCACTCGCACGCATACACACATACACACACACTCACACACACATACTCACACACACATACACACACATACACTCACACACACACATACACACACATATACCTGCACTCACACACACACAAACTCTCTCTCTCACACACACACACACACACACACACACACAAACTCTCCCACACGCACACACATATACCCGCACTCACACACACATACACATACACACACACTCACACACACACACACACACACATACACACACACATACTCACACACACATACACACATATACACTCACACACACACATACACACACACATACACTCACACACAAACTCTCTCTCTCACACACACACACACACACACACAAACTGTCCCACACGCACACACATATACCCGCACTTACACACACAAACTCACACACACACACACACACACACACACACTCATGTTAGCTCTAAAGAACAGAGGGGCAGCAGTGCTCAGGCTTTGTCCCCTGCTGTAGGAGACTCACCCAGTCTCAGTCGGTCTCGAGGAAACTCCCACTTGCTGCTGTCATAAGGCAGACGGTCACATTGCTCATCAAGGGGCACCTCATCTGGGTCCATTATGATTGACAGGTAGCCTGTCTTTATGTCTGCAGAACTGGGCTGAAGAGTGGGTGGATGGCGGGGGGGGGGGGGGGGGGGGGCAACATTTGAATATGAAGACCACTCATGTTGAAATCTCAGTGGACTCAGCACTATGTTGTTCATTTCTGTTCATTACTATTTATACTGTATCTGCTGTGCCACAACAAAAGAAGCAGGACATTTCAAAACCATAGGACGGTCCCAATCCGGTTCCGTTTCGGCAGAAGGCGACATTTGCTCGTTTCCGCATTTTATTCTTAGAAACATTGCCAGAATAATCTTAGTCATATACTCAAATCTTAAGTAGCAATTCCTGGAACTTTCATGTCACGATCAGGGTCATATGAGTCATATGAGCCTGTATGGCCTGCAGAGTGAGCACCCGCACTGCTGAACGATAGCCCTCCATAAATAGCCTCTTGGCTATGTCATCAGCCATTTTGCGGGTGACGCCCGGTATATTTGGTCGGATTTTGATTGGCTGTCAGTGTTCATGCAGCTGGAAGGAAATCGCTCCGAAAGTGATCTTGTGGATTCCGCGGGCCACTTGAGTTATGACCATTTTTCCAACGTCATATTTTTTTTGTTATCGTTCTTGGTGTGGATGGGCCTTCGTAGTGCTGTTATCACTTAAAACAACACTTGTGTTCGGTACAGTTTTCCGATTGTTTATCACACATGTTGTATTATGTTATGGATACAAAAGAAGAACATGTATACTTGGCATTATTTACACGTAAATTTGTCAAGGATGGCATGGAGAAAATAATTATTTGCTTAGCAGTGGCAGTTCATACATCTCCCTCAGGGGTGACGGTAATTGTTCTTGTGACTTCAGTCGCATGAATGTTGTGCGTGCGCTGATGTGCTTCAGCCTTGTCAGCTACTCTGTGTGCGAGTGTCTGGAAAATCAACGGTCAGCAGCACTGTATCTAGAGAGCCACAGGGTGTGCTGGCTTTGCTCCTCTGAAGCACTGAACTGACCAATGAAACGGCTGATTACACAGTTACGTGGTACCTTACCCGGTTTCCTAGTTTGTAATGTAGCGTAACATAATGTCTCACCTTCCTCAGTTTACGGATGAAGAGGATGAGCATCAGCCAGAGGAAGGTGGCAGCCACTCCAGTGCACACCAGGATAATGACCTCGATGTTGGGCTTCCCGTCATCACCTGGAAGGTTGAGGTTGAGGTTAGGTTGTCTCACCGCGAATAAACGGATTACCGGAGCCAGGTATTTCACACGGGGCAGATGCTGGAATCGATATGGACTGATGAACAGGTAGATGTGGAAAGACGGGAATAAATCCTACTGCTAAGGCATTTGTTTTGTGCAAACGTTGACCCTGAATAACACGTGTGGGATGGCTCTGATTTTAGTTTCCAAGATTTCGTGAGTAAAATTACACCGGCGTTGGCTCCGGTACTTTGGAATTTTCTGTCAGATGTGTTTGCTGCTTCCCTTTGCCGTTTGTCCACTGCAAGCTCTGTTTTCATCACGCAGTGAATGTATTCTGCAGATGAAAACACTTGTTTATATTGTGTGCTGTTTATTTGAGCGGCGCATACCACATTGCTGCTCACCATATCTGGCAGTATAAAGTGCCTTGTAACCGCCTCCATGTACACCGCAAACATTTTAAGACCCTTGTGCTGTTAACGAGAGAGCATGTAATGCGACTCACCGTGAGACCAGACTGATGTGATAACAACTTCCTGTGAAATAACCTTTTTACAATTTTCTGTAGATGGAACATGATCATAAAATATGGAAAGAACTGGGGTGGTGTGGGGTGGGGGTGGGGGGACGTGGGGGCGGGGGACCAAATTTTTGGCGCCATTAAGACGAGCAATACACGACCAATTTGCTCACTGTGTTCCCCTCGACCTTGTTTCGAGTTTCACATCTCATGCTAACTTTAATGAGTGGACCTCTGTCGGGCAAAGTGCCCTCGGTCATTAGCGAAGCTCCACCCACACCCCACGGAGGTCAGCTCCCATGTGTGGGACCTGCACAGTTACCCTGCTAATAAAAGTATGGAGGAATTCGGCTGGCATTCTTAGTAGCTTTGGCTTCTCTCTCGGGAATACATTTCAATATCGAATCCTTGCCTCGGTTTTTTTTTATACTGGGGACGAAAATAAACAAATGTAGAGCACCATGGATATAACCTCAGAGATGTTGAAGGACCTACAGGACCATGCCTTGTATGGCGATGCTGGTGAATTTACATTTCACCCAACTGGTCTCTGGCCGTTTGATGTGGACTGTCTTGTCAGATTGCCTCGATTTACAACTGGAAGTATGGATTTAGGGGCCTCCAAGAGCGATAAAGATCTTGGCTTCGATATGTGGCGGAGAAAGAGAGGTATTTCTTTTTTAAACGGTTGATCCAGGCGCAGTGGTGTGAGGTGCAAAGGAAAGAGAAACGGGGAGAGACGGTCAGCGGTGGAAAGGGCACATTCAGAAAGTAAAAAAAGTCCTCCCCTGTATCTTGTTACAATCATCTGGATTTGTTAATTTGCGCAATTCTTCAGCCTGGAGGAAGGGCTAATTATTGAAATCAGCTGGCTGGATTCATTCACAGGTGGATGAAACACACGGCAGGATTTTTACTTTCTGACCTCTGGAGATGGAAACTCACCAACTACAGTGACGACCGCTTGCGTCTTCACCTCCCCGATGGTGTTTCTGGCCAGACACTCGTAAAGGCCCTCATCGTCCTTCTTCACTCGCTCGATAGTCAGGAACCCGTCCTCCGCCAGCGTGATTCCTGCACACAATGTTTTTTTTAATGCTTTTCCGAGAAGCCCTTTTGTGGACACAGACGTGCACACGCAGAGTTCAGAGTAAGTTATTTTCAAAAGCACTCGTTTGAGATCTGGCTCCCTGTGCAAGATTGTTGGCAATGAGTATATTATTGCACGTCATTAAATATTAAAAAGAATCGTCTGAGCGTGGACTCCCTTTTCAAAACCATTGCCAAGTCTAATCTGTACACATCTCTGTGAGCTAAATTTCTGCAGGTGTTCTCCATATAAATCCTGGCACAGTGAACAAGCCAGACAATAGTATAGAACAGGCCACAATAACAGCAGAATCCCACCATTGTTTTCAGGACTCTAAGGTCAGCTCTGTTCGAGAATAACACATTTTTAGCTTTTGAAAAATGTGAAACCAGTGCTAACAGCAGATAGTGCTGGAATAGTGAAAAATTATTCAGAGTGTATAACTTTTCCTGGGCATTTTTGGTTATAGCACTCTCTGCTGACAAACAACCAATCACTTCTCAAATACAAGCTGGACGTTCAGAAATGTCCAATCACATCCATTCATTTAAGAAAAAGTTTGTGCACATTTATGAAATGTCCGACCTTACCAAGGTGTGTAGGTAGCATTAGTGCGAGCTAGCTATAGATAAGTACCCTTAAAAGCTGTGTTAAACATACTCAACCACTTTTCTCAATTCTGATGGTAGATGTGAACATTAACTGAAGCTCCTGACCCATATCTACATGATCTTATGCACTGTGCTGCTGCCACATGATTGGCTGATTAGATAATCGCACGAATAAGGTGTACTGGTGTTCCTAATAAAGTTCTCAGTGCGTGTATGCTTCACAAATGTTTTTTCACAGTTTAGTTACACAAATACATAAAAATAGCCATAAGTTAATAGAGTTCAGTGCTAGGGAACAGGAAGGATGAAATGGTGGCCTGTAGCGTAGTGGTACATGACTGGGAACCGCAAGGTGGGTGGTTCAATCCCCAGAGAGCTAGGCCCTTAACCCTACATTGCTCCAGGGGAGCATTGTCTCCTGCTTAGTCTAATCAATTGTAATTCGCTTTGGATAAAAGCGTCTGCCGAATGACATGTAGTGTAATATGCTCAAAGATTGTACGCTACACCTTCTACGTGCCTCGTGTCTGCTCGGGAGCTCCTACCTGGACCCTGCAGCACGGGACGACCGATCTTGTACCACGTGATGTTGGGCGACGGCACGCCCTGGGCGGAGCAGTTCAGGATCAGCGTGCTGCCGCTGTTCACGTCCTGATTGGTCAGGTTCTGCGGCAGCCAGGGCCCCCTCGGCTCTGGAGAATTTTACGACAAAATAAATAAAAATGATAATTTTATTCTGAGTGCGGAACAAGCCGGTGGTTTAGGGGCCCGGTCGCCGCCCGCGCTGTCACCTTGGATTTTGACGTGCAGCATGGACATCTTTCGGACCTCCTTGTGGGTGTGGTCGTTGAAGGCCCGGCACTCGTAGCCCTTGACGTTGCCGCGGGAGACGTTCTCCAGCCGCAGCGAGAGGGAGATGGAGTGCGGGGAGAGGCGCAGCGAGGTGTCGGAGCCGGGAACCGTGCGGTTCCGCGGGTCGTACCAGAGCAGCTCGGAGTACAGGTACCGCGTGGCTCTGCAGGTCAGGGTGACGTCGTCCCCCTCGATCGCCCTGTGAGGCTTGATCTCTATGGCCTCTGGGTGACCTAAGGAGAGAGAGAGAGAGAGGGAAAAAAAAAAACATCCCCGAAAAAACCGTCAGGACGCAGCGGTACGAGCTGTCACTTTGAATTCCTGGAACTGTGAACTTGTTGAAATGTCCGCACGCTGGATGGAACATGTGTGTTTTAACAAGCTTTCTGCGGCCTCCGTGCCAGAACCTTTTCAAAACATATGCTGAAACTATTTTCAAAAAAAAAAAAAAAAATCATTGTGAAAAAGATTCAGAGCATATTGTCTATAAACAGAGCTATAACTATAACTTACAGCTGTCATAAAAAAAACACAAGATTGTCCACTGACTGAAGTGTGCCCCTTCTCTGGGCAGAGCTATGAGAATGTAAGTGCCCCCCACCCCCCACCCCCCAGCATTGGGATGCCAAGAATGCCAAATTTGCAGTTATTTCCTGTTTCATCACTGTTAATTGGAAGCACGTTGGCGGTGCAGGGCTGGAGCTGATGGCCGACCTGCAGCGGTACAATAGGAACCAGGCCGGGCCAGTGCCTCCAGGGAGCAGGACCATGCTTGTTTATTCAGAACGCTGGAAAGCATTCCGCGTTCCGTAAGAGAAGACAGCTGTTACTGCAATTCCATTCCTGGCCTCGGCATTCCATCCCCCCGCCGCCCACACCCGCCCCCCCCCCCCCCCCCCCCCCCGCGATCTCTGTCACTGGAACTCGCGCGATGCAGTCTCCAGCGACCGATCTCTCCCTCGTTCTCCTTCCCTCGCTCACACCCTGGCCCCGTTCCCTTCTTGTGTCTCCAAACCCTCCTCCTGGGGTGAGCTCCGTCCCCTCTTTACTGCTTTTGGGAACCACTCTTCCTCTGCCAGTTTGCCCTCCGTTTGCAAAAACAAATAAAAAAACCGTGGGCTCGAGCATCGTGGAGACCCTGCCAGCTGATGCAGAGCGCGTTACATAACCGCCGCCGATGGCTCTTCATTCCGCTAACATTTGGAAGCGGTCAGATGCTTATGAAAATGATCGGCGCGGCAGAAGGCCCCTTCGGAATAGCAGCAAAACCTGCTGGTGCTGCAGTGTGGTCGTGCTGTCAGGATTCATGTATTTAGACCGAGCCATATGGCTCTGGCGTGAACTCTATCTGCTCCATCGTGAACGCTATCTGCTCCGGCCTGAACGCTATCTGCTCCAACATGAGCGCTATCTGCTCCATCGTGAGCACTATCTGCTCCAGCGTGAACGCTATCTGCTCCAGCGTGAGCACTATCTGCTTCGGCAGAAGATGTTTTCAATGAATGCCCCCCACTCGCCCCTGTGCAACACCGGGGGAAGCGGGCATTCTCATTCTCTGACTCTCTGTGTCCATTCCAAACTCACTGGAAGAGACGCTGAAAAAATATACTGCAGTTTGGCTTCTACCCTTGAACGGCCACCCTAGAAGCATGCTTAAAAAAAAAAAAAAAAAAAATGTAAACACATTTTTCAGCAGTCGAGTTTTGACGATCCAATGAAAGCTACTGCCTGCTCGTTTCAGAATTTTTGGAGCCCACTTACTGTCCACGTAGAAAGGGGGGTTCCATGAGCAGTTTCCCACTGAGTTCTCCGCATGGCAGGAGTAGATCCCGGAGACGTTGGCCTCAGCCACCACCAGAGTGCTGATGGTCTGCGCAGGAAAGCAAATATTAGCCTTTAAACATTTGCTGGAATTAGAAAGAGTGCATTCAGCCAAAGACATAATTAACAGTAACACATTATGGGAAGTGACAGACATGGCAGTATGGCATGTACCAATAGGACCTGACTCTTAGAGAAGGGCCACAATGCCGGCAGGGCTTTCTGCTGTTTGCTAAAGAGACTGTCCACACATCTTGCTCCCAAGCTGGCTACTGGCTGTAAGTCTAATCAGAATAGCCAGCAGACACTGCAACCCTCCAGGACTGCTGTCTGACATCCCTTGAAGTAGGTGGCGCTTTTCCATGTGAAAGCGTCCTCCACAGACAAAAATGACCGCGAAAATTTAACATCAATTTGGTTATTTGCTAATAAATTGCAGGTCAAAGGGACTTTCCCCTCCCCGCCGCCTCCCCTCCCCCCCAACTCTCAATGGTTTGAAATTAATGAGCGGATACATCTGGGCACGACATTTCTTTGACTGTTGCCCACCAGAAGGCACAGCTGGGCTTTGTGTCATTTCCCCGAGAGTGTTTACAATGCCACGTTCGATTCCTGTTGCCGTTCGACACTGAACCATTTAATGGCCTAAGTAGACATAATAATAAAGTCAGTTTTGGGCACAAGGCCAGACCCTATTTATTCTTTTCCCTTCTGCTTTCAATGGCATCTGTTCTCAGAGCTGCTACATCAAAAGTATTAAATGCGATCGGTATACAGTTCAGAGTATTGGACTTGGTGTTGACATCCTGCATTTCCATTGGTGGGGGGTGGGTGGCGGGGCGGTGTTGGCTTTGAGCTGCTGGCCTGAGTCTTTAAAACGTGGCTTTTGCCACGAGTCAGCAGCACATTTGCGGTTCTTCTGAGGGTTTCTTTGTCATGTTCCAGACTATTTAGCTCTTCAGAAGAGGTCTACGGTCGCCAAAGTGGAGCCACAAACAACAAATCTTACAGACAGAGAAAGAGCGTGAGCAAGAAAGAGAACGCAAGAGAGAGAGAGAGAGGGTAAATGATTCAAATCTCCAACTCTGAGTTGATATTCTGGTGTGTATCTTTCCTTTTTTCTGCTTGTGTTTTTTTGACGCAGCTAGGCAACACTCGCCTCACGCTAATGTTTCTGTCATACCAGCAGACACATCAATTACGCAACGGCCCAATTACCACTGGCCCTCACAGCGTCTAACGAAGAGCATGGTCTCAGTTGGCAATCGGCTCACTGCACCCTGTTCTCCTCTCTCTCTATCTATCTCCCGTTTGCTCTCTCTTCTCTCCAGCCAAGAAAAGAGTATCCACGCACGTATTCATCGTACAGTTGTTGTTGCTGTTGTATGTTTTTTTTTTTTTAAACTGCGCTGTCACGATTTCCCGTTTGCCGCGCGATCCGTAAATCGGGCGACCCGAGCCGAGAGACCCTTCGGGGCGGGACGGGGGCCGTCGGGCGGGACTCGACCCCCGGGCGCCGACCCGACCAGACGCTCCTCGCGACCGCCGCCGCCGCCGTGGCGACCCGGTCGCCGTCCGTCTTCCCTCTGTCGGCCTTTTACGGGAAGCCCCTCGGAGACCCGTCCTTACCGGGCCCTCTGTCACGGGCCGGGCAATTTACGCGGGGTGACAGAGAGGAATTCTCCCCGACAATTCCACCCTCTTTTTTTACAAAAAACGACCTTGTTATCGCCGACCCCCGCGCTCACCCCAATAAAGCGCCGGCATTCGGAGGGGGGCCTGCGGCGGCTTGTAAATAAGGCTCGCCGTCCCGCTCACGTCAAACCCTGGCTTCTGCCCGATGCCCGACGAAAAGGGCAGGTCCTTGTTTGTCACAATTAGGCTTGCTTTCCGTCTGTGTAACGGTGCGGAGAGACAGAAGGGCTTTCACAGAGCTCTACCTTTTCTTTCTGCGCAGTTGCATTCAGTTCTCTCTAACTGGCTCTGCCTATTTCTGTCACGTCTGACAAGCATTGCCTCCTTTCCTGGTTTGAATTTGCCGTTTTAAAATTCTTGAATTCTTGTTTTATTTAGAATTTGTGTCCCCCCCCCCCCCCAACCTGATCCATCATGTCAGAACAAACTTCTTTAAATGAACCCTACAGACTGGCTCTTAGAAGTGCTGCTCTCCTGGTCCTGGGCTTAATTAAGTTTGCGGTGAGTGGTTCTGGTAACAAGCTCTCCAGGGAGATCTGCTGTAATGTCTACAGTCCCTAATGTGTGCTTTGGAAACTCAAGCCAGGAAGACGTGATTGACTCTCAGGTACTAACTGACAGAGTGACTGTGAACAAGGCACGACTATAATGTATTTGACTAACTAGCAACATGCAACGGTCAGTGAATACAGTCTAAGCCCTAGTTGACGGTTGAATGATACTATGCAGACTTTCCTGAGGTAAGATTATAGGTATCTAAAGTGGTACTGCATGTTGAAGGTCTTGCAGAGTTTAATGTATTTTATTAAGTACTGCTGTTGAAGGCATCTCGAGTTTTTCTTTTGGGGTTAGAATAAAACCCGCAGAAAGTGTTTGGTTTGCTTTTGCCACACCATGTACCTATGACACTGAATTACCAAGGGATTGGGCTCCAAAGCAAATGGTCCAGCTAAGCGCATTCGCACACATGTTAATGCAGCGATTCTTCTCATTGATGTGGCTGGACTCACTCCAGAGCATGCGAGTGTGACCGGGGGTTTATTACACTGCGGTATTACTACGGTGATGTTATTCGCCACAGCATGAAGGGTTTCAGCTGACAGAGTAATCCCCACGACATAGTTCGGTAGCACCTCCTGTAGCGCAGTAGCTGAGCATCGCAGCGTATGAAATAAAGTGCTGTGTTTGGCGGCCAGGATTGGCCGATTCAATGCCCACAACATTAGTTTGGGAAATACGCTGACCCTCAAAATGCCCTATACCTCGTATTCACCATGTTAACACTGTTGTTAATCTTTAAGAGGAATACATAACACAAGCAGCTGTGATTCACGAAGACACAAGAGGAGTTTATTATTTGCAGTAACAACGCAGTACTAAATCATTAGCTTATTTGAAAATCAGACCCACATGAGGTTACTTTAGCTAGATTTCCTCAGTTTTAACATTTAATCTGCAAGGACTCTCACAATATTTTTACAGCGTATAATATAAATTTTATTAAACTTGCGTTTCAATTAACTTCAGATATTGCTCGTCAGCTAGATCACAAAGCTCTTTTAAAAAAACTTAAACCAGTAGTGAGCCAATGAGTGAAGGACATGTTATTTGAGGATACATTAATAATCTAGTCTGCCTCTGGAGCCTGTTAGAACTTCACTGAGTTATTTATTAAAATTAAATTTAGCACAGACCCACGTCACCACATTCGATCGAGTATACAGTATTTGTTTATGAAAATGAAAGGGACAAATTACAATAAGGTAGAGTTTTTGTCTCAGCACATACTCAGCAATGGTCCAGGAAATGTTATTTAAGGGCCTTGCGTATTACCTAGGGGCTCGCTTGACACAACTGCCAAAGCATTTGCTTTGAGATTATGTCCTGATAAGTTCATTTCGAGGTCCAGGTTGGATGATTTAGATGTTGAATGTAGGTGCTGAACTGCTGATCATCTTCAGGATAACCCCCGAAGAATGTTTCAGTGGATCGCATTTGGTGACCCGGTGCCTGCTCCACGAGGATATTACAAAGGGAAAACACTTAAAATTTATGTTCTCACACTGCCAGGGTGTTACAGGTCTAGAATGTTTGCAGAGTGTAGCATTCCAGTGTTGAGGGAACCTCTCGTCAGGGACGTTGTCTTGCAATGTTGTGACAGAAGTTTGAAAGCGCCACAAATTTGCCTCCTCGCAACGTGAAAACCGGAGTGGACAAAAACATGTGCGGCCTGCGACCAAGCCAAAACCAACATGCTGTACCTTTTGGCTGCATCGTTTGTTATTTGAGAAACTAAGATGTCTGTTCCTGGAGAGCACAGCCCCTCATCTCTGCAAGGAAAATAACATGGTTTTCCTGTTTTGTTGTGTAATGAATGAACTTACGGCGCTGAAGTTACATAAAAACCCTTCGGCATTCTCCAAAACCAAGCACATCTTTGCCAAAGAAAAGGCACATTTAAACTGTCTATACACATCAGTGAACTTGACAGCCGGATGAATACTGAATTTAAAGCTGATTTCACGTGCCTGGCCCAGCCATTTTATTATTGTGCTGTTTATAAGCTCCTCTACTGCAAAGTCTATATAGTATTCTCACAAAAATGGCCTCGCAGCAGTTAAAGGAGTACCATGGTGTCACACTTTGTAGGTTTTTATATGCAATTTGCACAAGAGGGCATAGCGGAAACATGATGAAAGTATTAAATATGTCCCTTTAGTTTTTCAAGAAGTACGTGTTTTAAACTCATGACCCACAGTTTTTGCGCCGCCGGCCAACAGAATAGCGAATTGCCAGCTAAGTGTATCATTACCACAGTTTGGGTGAACTTTTATAGTGGGAAATGTAGTCTTAGAAAAATAAGTTAATCTTATTAAGCTAATAAGTTAATAAAATCCATTTAAATATGGACATTAGTTTAATTGTTGCCTAAAGACAACTGGCAAGTTGTCACATTCGACCACTATGTTGCTCCATTAATGCAGAAGCTGTAGTCTGGCAAGCTTACGTTTGGAGCAGCTGCTTCACTTACAGGCCTCTGCTTTATAATGAAGGATGGTTTAGGTATGTCTTTCCCAGCAGTGGGGTTAAATGAACTGTGGCTGTCTGTTTCAGAGCAGACACAGGAAGATTCGGCCAGCACTGAGCCAAAAATGCTTTCCTGGTACAGACCACCCCTGTAATTTATACTCCTGGGGACCACGTTTAATCAAAAGCAAATTACACCAGATATGTGTTCCCAACGTTGAATTATTTTTAAATCACTGACAACAACAATTACGGCAGGAATATATTACAAAGCAGACTTGAGGCCTTCATAACGTAATTCATTTTTACAGTAACAATTTTTTTCTTTTTTTTTGTGAGAGATGTAATCTGAAATCCTCGTTAAATTTTGAATAGCTTACAGTAATTATGCCCAGAAATGTGTATGATTGGGATGAAGACATTAGTGGATGTCTTGAACTGATTTAAAATGATAGAATAACCAAATAATTAAAGAAAGATGAAAAAGCATTTCTCAACACCATGTCTACAGTAGAGCTTCTGTGTTCTCAGCAGCACACACCGCAGATGCAAGCACAAAAGCACCTTCAACATCCGGTGTTAGAGAGAATATATGGGTACCCATGGAGAAATCACAGGACCAACCTATTTAGAAGAAAAAAGTAGGGCTTTTTTGGTATCCTATAACATATACTGGGCTCATGAGAAGATTAAATCCTTAAAGAATATTGTCAGAGACAAGGGGAAAGGTAGCTGACTGGTGATAGTAAGGACGATACCCAGAAACAGAAACGCCCACTGCAATGCCTTCAGAACTGAAACCAGTGAAAATAACTTGTGACTTGTCACTTGGTGCACTTGAAAAAAGTTAGCAGTCTAAAGTTCTCGCTGAAAGGGAAGTAATCTTTTGAGGAAAAGCCCTGCAGCCAAGCGTAAAGGTACAACAGGTAATTTCAGACTTCTAACGGTCAAGAGGGGAATAGCAGCAACAAACAACTTCAAACCACAACACTGCTATCCCTCCTCTGTGAACACGCTGACGTTGAAACGCCGACCAACAAGCTTGAATTATTGTACAGTTATACGATGTTTTGGTACAGAGTGTCGGGCCGTCAACTGCATATTTTTAAACCCGAATTTAGAGCGCGAGTCAACTATAAACAGAGGCAGAGGGTGAGTCAACATATCAGTGAGCCTTTTTCAAAGATAGGAATGGTCTTGTAACACAAAAACCTTACCTATTGTACCTTTAAGGTTACCAAACATGTTAAGAGCATCTATGCGGCAAGTCATCCGCAGGTGAAGAGAGTTGATTTAAGGAAGGGGCGGCCTGTAGCGTAGTGGTTAAGGTAAATGACTGGGACACGCAAGGTCGGTGGTTCTAATCCCAGTGTAGCCACAATAAGATCCGCACAGCTGTTGGGCCCTTGAGCAAGGCCCTTAACCCTGCATTGCTCCAGCGGAGGATTGTCTCCTGCTTAGTCTAATCAACTGTACGTCGCTCTGGATAAGAGCGTCTGCCAAATGCCAATAATGTAATGTAAAAGGGGCACAGGGCAGCTACATAGTGGTTAAGGTAAATGACTGGGACACACAAGGTCGGTGGTTCGAATCCCGGTGTAGCCACAATAAGACCCGCACAGCCGTTGGGCCCTTGAGCTAGGCCCTTAACCCTGCCTTGCTCCAGGGGAAGATTGTCTCCTGCTTAGCCTAAATCAACTGTACGTCGCTCTGGATAAGAGCGTCTGCCAAATGCCAATAATGTAATGTAATGTAAGGAAGGACATGAAAGAGGAGAATGAGGCCTGGGACACTTACTTTGTTCCTCCCTTTCACTTCCGCAGTTTTGGTGTCGATGAACTTAATCTTGTTGTGCCGGTGCTGCGTCATGTTCCCCTGTTCTCCATTAGCGTAGACGGGCTCTGGTTGAGCGTAATTCTTACACCTATAGGAGGGAGGAAACACAGTCGTTATGGCCTTATGTTCCATAAGTCTTATGGAACATCTTAAAAATAAATATAAATGCATATTATATCATATGAATAAAAACTTATATAAATCTGATATTTCCATTCTTTTTTAAATACACAAGGATTTGGGACTTTGCATCATTAGTAAAATATATGGTATTTTTATAGAGTAATTATATAGTATTATACAGTATAGTACATATTATGGTATTCTTGAAGTTTATTATATTATGATGTCTATGCATGTTATATATACTTTTAATTATTTAGTAAATTGTTTTTCATGTTTTTACACTATACATTTAAAAATATAAATATAATAGTAATTATTATTAAGTTAATGTATTGGAATTCAATTTTAGTATGGGAAGATACAGGAACAGCTTTTTTAAATTTAATTCTGGGAACATAACTAGGATGCAACATCCAAAGATTCTTTAAGAGATATCTACACAATTTAAGCAGGATATGTAACATGGGATATGTTTTCTGTAACTCTGACTGATATCATCATGGTAGTTCTCCCGGTTTGGTCCAGTCCTTAATCAGTACGAACGGAACTAATTGTCTGTGGTTGAATAATTAGGCAGGATGTGTTACAAGGAAACGTCCAGGCACAATATCAGCCGGGCTATTTCGAAACAGGATCCTTTTATCCGATTTATTTTCGTGTTCTCTGAGAAGAGCCCGGTAGAAGAGACAGCCTTTGCCACAAACAGAACTGGGTGGAACAACGCTCGCTTCAGTGAGACCTTGCAGTTGAGAAAATCATCAGGGGGGCGACTCCTGGCAAGCCCTCTCAGACAGCTGCTGGCTCTCCAGACTCCGTTTGCACGACAGGCAGACAGAGTTCGGCCAGTGTGTGTGTCTGTGATCCGGTGTGTGAGGACTGATGTGAACCTGACTGTTCCTTCTCCGCGGGGGCTTTAGTGTCCCTGTGAGTCCAGTGTCCTTGCGCTCTGTTAACTGTGTATAGCCATACTGGTGACAGTCTAGTGCAATGGTCAGGGAACTGCTGTTATGGGTCTTATGTGATGCTGTAGCGTAGTGGTTAAGGTACAAGACTGGGATCAAGGTCGGCGATTCAATCCCCGATGTAGCCGCAATAAGATCCGCGCAGCCCTTGAGCAAGGCCCTTAACCCTGCATAGCGCCAGGGTCGGATTGTCTCCTGCTTAGTCCAATCAACTGCAAGTCACTTTGGATGAAAGCTTCGGCCAAAATGACATGTAACAATGCAGACTCGAACCCGCCGGGTCAGCGGGGAGAAGGACATCTGCTGAGGACATTAACGCGATGTGTTTGCGCGATAGATCCCGTTCCATGTTTGACGTGTTAGCGTGAGGCGTGTGAGTCGCTGGCGTTGCGTGTCTCATCCGGGGGCCGACAGGGGCCAGGAGAGGAAACAAGAAGCCGGGGGCTCCGCGTCTCTCAGAGAGAGAGGAACAATCGCACTGATGAGAACAGAGGCGGAGGAGGAAACCGCAAAAACCCGTCAGGAAGAGGCCCGGAAAACGGAAGCCCTCCCTCCCCCGCGTGCTCTGGCCAGAGGAGATAAGGCTGAACCCCAGACCGCTCTGGGTCAACGAGGGACGGATCACTCCTCATCCTGCCGATAAATGAACCTTCATATAGCTGTCTCCTCACATCGCCATGACCCCTCTCTCCCTCAACCCTCCCTCCCACCCCGCCCCCCCAGTCTTAAACACTCCTCTCCTTCAACTGAAGGCCACTGCTTTCTATTTAGCTTTGCCCTAATCACTGTGCCACTCAAAATTTGGTTCCCAAGTGTTTTTTGAGAAAGGTATGCTCAGCGTTGTGTCTCAGACAGGGCTTTTTTTTCCTTTTCTGTTTGTCTGCTATGCTTCCCTCATTAGCTGTTCATAAACAGCATTTTTCAAACAGCTCCGTTTGTGAACTGTTGGCTTCTGCCGCCGGACCTGATAATCGTGTTACACTAACCTGGCTCTACTTCTCTAACACGTTTTAAAAACCAGGACACTTTAACGGATAATTACCGGTAATTATGAGAAATACTTGTCAGACCCACGGGGTATAATTCCTCAGCACCGGTGTGCCTGCACGGGCATCCAGCAGGTCCTGCTAATAACCCCGCAGTAATGGCCCGCTGCGTCCCACCTCTTCATACTGAAAGGACTCCTGCTGCTGACCACTGACCCAGGTCACTGGCAATGTTCACCGTGCGTCAGAACATAACGACTCCATTCTCCATTTTCATAGCTGTGTTTCCAGCTCTTCCACAAGCCCTTTGAACGGGAGGTTAATCATGCCGCCAAAAGCTACAGAACCAGTCACGGCAAACTGGTTGATCACACCGCGGGCTGCATTTCTGTGATAAATTCATCACGTTTCTGAGCCAGGGACAATCTGTACCGGCTCATTTCAGGGTCGAGAACCCCGGGACATCACGGGGGCTCTAAATGAAAGCCTTTACGGAAATGCCGCAGGGTGGAGTGTCCAGGTTTATTCCTGATACAGCAGTGCCAAGCACAACAGGACAGATGACTCCCGCCACCAATAGAGAACAGGAGAGAGCCCCACTTGACCAATCAGGTCAGAGGTGTGCAGTGAGAGCCGATCCATCGTGAGATTTCATACTGACGTGTTCTTGTAATTATTACCAATTACCAATTACTTGTCATTTATTATATCTGATATTTTTGTAAGTTTATGAAGCACAGCTGGCGACTGCACTCATATGTACAGTATGTAATTTATTTTTGTACCTTAGTCCAATAAAGGAGAGAACTAGCACTGTACAGCTGCTGTAAAACTAATATATTATAATTAGTTGGAATAAAAAGCACAGCAGCTCTTGAAGGACTAAGGCAGATTTGCACTCCTGTCCACGGGAGACAGAGCGAGTCTGTAAAAGTGCTGTAAAACAATGAAAAACTAGGTTTTCAATTTGCATCCCATGGGAGCAGTCATCTGCACCCTTGGCTCGCTCTTACGTAAACAAGCAAGAATGCCCAGGAAGTCTGGGAGTGCCCGCCCCCCCCCCCCCATTCTCTTCACAAAATGGAGCAGCCAATTTGCCCGCCCAATTGTGGGCCGACAGCCTTGGTGACTAATCCGCCTACAAATTCCTCTTCTAAAGGGCAGCCCAGGGAAGTGAGCGTTGGAAACTGTATTTTAGATTCCGATAGGAATGCGCCATCTTGGGTTGTGGGGCAGGGACCAGGGTGCCAGGGGGCGTTACTGTGTTCCTTTGGAACTTGAATTAAGAGTTTTCATCAAGTGACTGATTGTGGAGTTCGAGCCTAGTCCTTGCATCACCAATCCAAACACTGTCATTTCCAGGTTTTAATTAAACCCGAACATAGTTTATAAATCTGTTTGTATTTTCTGGACTTATCGTAAAAAAAGGATCAAAGTTCAAGGCTACTTACATGCTATGATTACCCATACTGAAAAAAAAAGAGTTTCCAATATTGTATTACAAAATACATATTTAACATAGAATTGAAAATATATGTGACATGCATAGACATATTAATACCAATTTCAGTTAAATTAAGTTATACATAAGTTATACATTTTTCATACATATATTTATGTCAACTCTCATATATTCCTAATTAATAACCCCTGTATATATTTTCACTTTAGTAATGCATTTTATATATAACATTTTATATTTAATATATTTTATTTATTTTTCCCTTTTTGTACGGACTATTCGACTATCAGACTGTTCGCTGCAATGAGTGGGGAGCCGCTCTCTGAAGCGGCTCCCTGCGTGTGATTGGACGGATGATGGGCGAGCTCACTGCTTGAGGGCGGGGTCAGGGTCGCAGGGCTGCCACGTCCAGGTTATGCGGGGCAGGGGAATGCCGAAGGAGGTGCAGGTGAGAGAGTACTCCCCGCCTTTCAGGTAATGATGCATGTCCTCCATGGCCACCTCCTCCTCCAAAATCACTGGCTTCACTGGGGAGAGACAGGCGACACACTGCCGTCAGACACACATTCGCTCTGACATCATAAAGTATTTCAGCCATTTTACTACTACTGGCCTGATATTAGTACACGCATGCTGTCCTGTAGGCTAGTGGAACAGCAGCGGGAGACACAGTAGCCTACACTGGACTGTCCCAGCTCTGAATCTGTCAGCCTACATCTAAGGCCCAATATGCCTGTTGTGTGCTTTGGTTTGTCTCTCTGTTTTTCTACTTTGTCGGACCCTGCCATTTATAAACAAGAGCTGTGGAAAGTTTTAAAAAGCCGGGAGAAAAGATTATGCCAAAAAAGTATTGGAACAGCGAGTTGGACTTCAAATACTTGACGAACGATGTTCAAAATATTTTCTTAATTGGTAGCAGCAATTTGAGATTTCTAGCTTCGTTGTTTTCACCTTTGGGGTTCCACTCCGTTGCAATGAAAACGTGTCGTGAGGACTGAGGACAGTGAATGAACCGTAAATCACTTTTATACAGAGCAGGGAGTTATTGGGAAAAAGAAAATATTTAGAGAGAACGTGACAGAGAGCCTTGCCGTTCATTAGTGCCAGGGCATAATCTGGTTGGCATGTGTGCATTTGCCATGAACATCAATTGCACAACTAGGTTCCAACAGTTTGAAGTCTTCCCACTATGTACAACCCCCCCCCATAGACGTTGCTGCAACCTTAACACCGTGCTGATTTGCATTCATCACCTGTACAGGATCCACTTGGCCAGTGCCATACTTGTGTGAGTGTGAGTGCTGTTACTACATACTGCATGGCAGTCTGTCCCTATAGCTGGTGGCACTGTGACAGCGTAATGCCGCGGGACACATCCGATGGACACAGTAGAGAGGACAGCGCAGGAGAACGACAGAAAAGGAGAGGAGAAAGCGGTGAGGAGTCCAGACTGGGGTTGGGGATTGGATGGAGAGAGAATGCGTAATCCTAATGAGAAAGGACACAAATTGATTGATGAGGTAGAGATGGCAAGCAAAAAAAAAAAAAAAAAAAAAAAGAGGAAGAGAGGAAACAGGAAAGGGGGAGGATGAGGGGGCTGTGAGCCCAGGAGGGGGTGGGGGTGGGGGGGGGGGGGCAGGCTGGGGCAACCGTATGCACAGAGGAGGGGAGACAGGGCTGCTCCTTCAAAGGGGGCTGCTGATCAACACCAGCTGCACCGCTACATCAGTCCCGTCCCGAAGACAACAACCCCACAAATTCTTCTGATGGACGCTCGCTGCAGCACAGGGAAGTGGGGCAGAGGAACCCGGGGCAGAGGAACCCGGGGCGACGGGCGCTTTCATCGTTGGCTTTGCCCCTTTGTCTGGCGCGCCCTACCAACTGCTCTGGGGTTCATATTCCAGTGCTTACTTACCCACCCCAAAACAAGATAAAATGAAGTAATTGCTCGATATACAGTACTGTGCAGAAGTCTTAGGCACCCGAGACTTAATTATATATATGTTTATGTTTTTTGTGTGTGTTAGTATAAAAGAACACATTCGAGATTTCCAAATATTCATTTTCCAAAAGATTTAATTTTACAGAGAGACATTTTTGTATTTAATTTTAAAAAGTAACATATTACTGTAAGCAATTCACTACTTTTTACATAAAAACTTGACCAAGGGTGTCTGAGATCAGAAGCAAGGAGCCAACAAAAGTCTGCAGAAGAACTGAAAAGTTGGAACAACCTCCCTGCTGATTGTCTTATAGAACTGCAGGACAGCGTTGGCTGAGAGGCTGGATCTCAGAGAAGTGAACGCCGAAGGGTGGTCACAAAAAATATTGATTTGATTCAGTTTTGAACTATTCTGCCAAATTACTAAAATGTAATGTAAAATGTATAGCACGTTTATTTAGAACCTTTCATTGAATTCTTTTTGAAAGAATCGTATCTGTACAGAATGTTATACAGGTGCCTAAGACTTTTGCACAGTACTGTAAATTAAGTAAAAATGTAAATGTAAATAAAGGGAAATTAGTGTGAACTCTGCCTACCTGTAACCGTCAAGTTGTAGCGGAGAAACGTGGACAAGTTTCTCTCTGTGTTCCTCAGAGAGACGGAGTAAGTTCCAGCATCGTCCCGCTTTACGTCTTTAATGGTGAGATTGTAGCCTGACAGCTCAAAGCAAGTCGAGTTGACACTGATAGGAACGTCATCCTTGAACCTGCGTTAAGAAAACACAGTTTGAAGGTGACAGGAAGCTGAAAATAGTCACAGTGATTGGAGCAAAATTGGTTTGTATGTTGGCTAATATACACTGCGGAGGCAGGCCGATTACATTTCAGTTCAGTCAAACAGGAAATTAATTGAACAAAAATTTAAATTAATTTCCTGAATGAACTGAACTGAAAAAGAACTCCAACTTGGGTACACACTGTGCCTGTCCAAGGTATACTGTCCATTAGGAACTATTACTGTACATTACTACAGCTATTTATTGGAGATATTTGCCAACTATGTCACGCCCATTCTTACCATGTGACGATGTTTGGCAGTGGGAGTGCGTTGACCTGGGGATCAAAGGTCACCGTGTTTTCGCCCTCCGGAACAGTTTTCTCGCTGCGCTCTTTGTAGCTCACACTGAGGAATGGGTGCTCTGCAATGGAGTACACAACCCAAAAAGAAAAAGAAGAGAGAAAAGAGCACAAGCTTTCAGTTTCCTGGAGAACACTAGCTGGCCACGATCAGTATTCCCAAAGGGCAGAGAGCGTGAGTGTGCGGAGCGTAAATGGTAAATGGTTGGAATTTATATAGCGCCTTTATCCAAAGCGCTGTACAATTGATGCTTCTCATCCACCCATTCATACACACACTCACACACCGACGGCGATAGGCTGCCATGCAAGGCGCCGACAAGCTCGTCAGGAGCATTTTGGGGGTTAGGTGTCTTGCTCAGCGACACTTCGACACAGCCCGGGCGGGGGATCGAACCGGCAACCCTCCGACTGCCAGACGACCGCTCTTACCGCCTGAGCCACGTCGCCCCTGAGCGCCCCTGAGCGTGAGCGCGATAAGGTATTGGGCGTGCGAGGGAGCGAGTTCCCAGCTGCCTGTGTTGTGATAAAGCATTCTCTCCATGGACTGTGATGGTTGTTCGTAGCCTGAACGCACGCACCATAAATGATGACTTTAGCGGAGACTTGCTTCTTTTTTTGGTGGTTCGTCGCCGTGCACTTGTACGTGCCTCGGTCCTGCATGGTGACGTTGCGCACCGTCGTGGTGTTGCTCTGCGTGAAGGTGCTGGACGGGTGTTCCCTCAAGCCCCGGAACTCACGCGGTCGATTCCGCTGAAGAGGAAAAACCCACCAACGTGATCGACTTCAATCAGTGCCTTTCAGGGCTGGCTAAAAATGCTTCTGATTCTGCTCGGAAGAAAGACTTTTGGTAACCATAAATCTCATTCCTCGCTATCCTGAGCAGAGAGAGCTTGCCTCCAAGATGAATTGAACTGACAATAGTAGAGGCGGTTATAAAATGCCCAAGGAGATATAAAACACTGATGTTTATAATCATAGAAATGGCACTGGCTAGCGAGGCTGCACTCACTGATCTCTGTGGGAAGGTCCATGTGAAACCAATTCTTCCATTGTAGGTGACGTGTCCAGAGCATGTGAGGGTGAGGTTGTCCCCGACAACCAGCCTGACACTCCCCGGTGTCATCTTCACATTGGACAGCATACGGCCTGTGCAGCAACCAATTACAACCAATCAGTACCCTCAGCAACCAATTACAACCAATCAGTTCCCTCAGCAACCAATATAAACCAATCAGTTCCCTCAGGTCTGTCCAATCCCAAGGCATGCCACAGGCCAGCCAAACAAACTGAAACATGCAGCTGATCTATTGAACACACAATTAAAAGGTCCCAAAGCACCAATACCAATACTAAAGAAATCAATAAAAATAAAATTAATTGCAAATTGTATTACTCAGTAAAATTATATAGAGATGGCAGGTAGTAGAAATGTATGACAACAGTATGCCGTACATTTAAAATATGAAAATACAGAACTACTGCCTTATCAGAAAATTATAAATAAAATATACACTCAGTCAGCACTTTATTAGGTATGTATTAGACATATTTTTTTGACTAAAGTCTTAAGTTAAGTTAAGTCTTCTGCTGCTGTAGCCTGTCCGCTTAGAGGTTTGACGCGTTGTGTGTTCGGAGATGCTCTTCTGCACACCACTGTTGCAATGCGTGCTTATTTGCGTTACTGTCACTTTTGCTTTATGCATTTAGTTGCTGCCACATGATTGGCTGATTAAATATTTGCATACAGGTCAACCTAATAAAGTGCTCACTGATTGTATGGTGTAAAAGGAAAAATGGTATGGCATTTATGTGGAATTATGCATTAAATGTGTTTATTGTATTGCAATATGGAATAAATACTGGAAATATGTAAAAAATAAAAATTTAAAAAGTATTTACACAGTACCCAGTACATTTCCTTAAAGAAATGCATGGTGATGAAAAAGGACTCACTTGATTTCACGGGAATATAGCTCGACGTGATGCGGTGTCTGTTGACGGTGGTGACGCAGGTGAGCAGGGCGTAGTAGGTGTGGGCGATGTAAGGGATCCTGAACCCCACCTGTGGGTCCCACTCTGCCGCCTGTTTGATGCTTTCAGCTATGCTGGGTAGCTGAACATGGAGGACATGGGTGAGGATCCACATTTCAAAAGTGCCCTTCTGTGCAATCAGGGAAACACAACTGGGATCAATAACTGTGTGCTTTGAATAAACCCAGAGCCACGAGAGAGTGACGTATAATATTTTGGGGGTTAAAATGTGTGGATGTTTTTTTTACTTGAATTATATTTTAGATTGTGTATGTGTTTCTTAGAAAGATTTACTAATGTTAATGTATCCCTGCTGAACATTAAGACCAGCTGGGATTCTAAGATGGCTTAAGATGGTTTAAGCTATGCACACTTCTTGGTGGTCATTGATGGTCTGTAGCTGGTCAAAGCTGGCCTCTACTTGACAAAAGGTAGTTTAGCTGATAGAGGAAGCTTGACCTGGTTTCAGGTGTTTTTTTCAGCAGGTAACTAATTAACATACACAAACTACTACAATAACGAATCAATAATTATCATTCATAATTGCAGTTGATAACAACCAA
The DNA here is from genome assembly GCF_963514075.1 of Conger conger. NCBI lineage: Eukaryota > Metazoa > Chordata > Actinopteri > Anguilliformes > Congridae > Conger > Conger conger. Next base: position 8,202,036 of record NC_083762.1, on the reverse strand, counting down.
AAACCTAATGACTAATACTGTAGTCTTAGTGGAGGGGACACGGACGTGGCCAGACAGCTCTGTCCAAGCGTTCTCAGATAAAATGAATCTTAACTTATCAATTTAGCAGGGCATAAGGACTGTTGATTGGCTAGTAAGCTGAAGGGTTAATGTAAATGTGAATGAAATGTTCAGAGGGACTGCCCCTCAGTGGAATGCAAAAATGTTTTCTGTGTGGCCTGACTCTCCTTCTGCAGAATAAATAGCTGAATATTTGTAGCTTTGCCTAACATTTTTTCTACCTTCCCTAGAGCACAATATATTTTTCGGAGCCTAAAAATATAGTGAATATAGTCACGGCCACTGTACTTAGTGATATTCCCTTGTGCACTCAAAATTCATTTTAGTCATGACATACAGAGCCATAAAGAATAGACGCCGGGTTGGAACATTGTACCAACCAATCGGAGGGCAGTGCTAGCGCTAGGCTATCTGTATTATAACAGCTCCTGTTTTGCTCAGGGTTCCTTTTCCCCAGTCATGGTCTGGCAATTTTCTGAGACAATGGATGATTAAAAAAAACAGTGGGAGGTATGTAAGAGTGAAGCAGTGGGGAAGATTCCTTAGCCGTTGTTTTCTACTCCAGTTGTTTCTGTTCTGGAGCCAAACGCCAAAGCCAGGAAAGGAGGGTGGACAGGGAAGCAGGAAGGAGAAATGCCGTAGATCTCCCAGAGAAAGGAAGGTCACACAGCTATCTGTGCCATCTGAAAAAAGACATGTTTGTCCACGCCAAGGCACTGTGCGAGGGGACTATACATCAGCTGCCTGCCACAAACAGCAGCCTGTTGTTGAGATGGCAGCTCTGCGGATACTCTATCACGTAAGAGAAAGGACACACTGTTCGTTTCAGCTCTTACATAACAATAGATTCAACCTAGCGTGATAAGATGAGAGGCAGTAACATGCTGTGTGATAATAATCGTCGTTATTATTATAACTGTCTTTTAAGCACCTTTTGTACACGGTGGCCAAAAGTGCTTTCCATATGAAATAAAGCAGAAGCCAAAAGATTAAATAAATGTTGTTCGGAGGAAAAGACACTTCTTATTTATATCTCAGTAATCTGTGCTGAGAAAACCCTCGCCACACATAATGAGAAACCCCATTTGCCTTTTTACTGGATCTGAATAATTGTACACACGTTTTTTTTTTTTAACCTCCATTTACTGGACATAATGAATAAAACAGAAGGCTTAATTTTAGACGGATGCTTCTATTTCGAGAGAAACAGGAATGTCCGTCCAGCTTCCCGTTCCTTTAGGAAGCAGACAGGATGACTCCGCTCCTTGCCTGGAGCTTCCCCCCCCCGCCATATTTTCTCCCACACACCTCACCCCCCCACCCCCGTTGGGCTCTTTCCGCGGGGAGGTGACCGGAGAGCACGGTGTGTGAACCTAGGAGGGGCCCTCAGGCCGCCAGTGCCAGTCTGTGTTATTTTCCACGGCAGACACGAGAACGGCGGCCTGTGTAGCGTAGTGGTTAAGGTAAATGACTGGGACCCGCAAGGTCGGTGGTTCGAATCCCCGTGTAGCCACAATAAGATCCGTGCAGCCGTTGGGCCCTTGAGCAAGGCCCTTAACCCTGCATTGCTCCAGGGGAGGATTGTCTCCTGCTTAGTCTAATCAACTGTGAGTCGCTCTGGATAAGATCGTCTGCCAAATGCCAATAATGTAATAATGTAATGTAATGTAATGTAATGGGTGTGACAGCAGAAGGAGACAGAGGCCACAGTCTGCCATTGTACGGTCGCGGCAAATTTGTCGTACGACCTTTGGCGATTGCAAGGACACAAAGGTATGACGCAGTCAATCGTTCATAATTCATGTAATTGTGAATGGGATTTCATTATTGACTTAAAATCACAGGGCACTAGGCTGGAATGAACAGTTCAAATTCATTTAAAGCGTCCGTATATTCATATTTTAGTACTGTCCCTTTTCTAAATGGTGAATCTCCATGGGTGAGTGCTTACAACAACTTTCTGAAAACCTTATGAGCATTAATAATGCCTGATTAGCATTTTTTTTAAGACTGTATGTCAACCAGTCACTGCATGGGGTTTAGAAGCGAAAGGGTTTTTTCACAAATGTAAAATGGTAAACGGTTGGCATTTATATAGCGCCTTTATTCAAAGCGCTGTACAATTGATGCTTCTCATTCACCCATTCACACACCAATGGCGATTGGCTGCCACGCAAGGCACCATCCAGCTTATCAGGAGCAATTAGGGGTTAAGTGCCTTGCTCAGGGACACTTTGAGACACCTATGGTGGGAATCAAACCGGCAACTCTCCGCCTGCTCTTACTGCCTGAGCCAATGTCACCCCAAAACATTCAGTGTGAGAATAAGAAGATGGCTTACCCCCTCCAGTTTGACGTGGTAGTCAGGAGAGGTGGTCCTGCAGGGAATGAGGATGTGGTGAGCACCGTCAAACACCGTCACGGTGTCTGGATCGTTGCTGTGCTGGTGTACAAATGGCTGTCTGTCATCTGCCCAAACAAAATAAAAAATTCAGACAGTATGCATACACTCACTCAACCCTTTATTAGGTAGGTCTGTTCACCAGCTTTTTAATGCAAATATCAGCCAGATCATGTGACAGCAACTAAATGGATAAAAGCATGCAGACATGGTCAAGAGGTTCAGCTGTTGTACAGACCAAATGTCAGAATGGGAAAAACAAAATGTGATCTCAGTGACTTTAACCGTGAAATGATTGTTGGTGCCAGACAGGGTGGTTTGAATATCTCAGAAACTGCTGATCTCCTGGGAATTTTCACACACAACAGTCTCTAGAGTTTGCAGAGATTGGTGCAAAAAACAAAAAACATCCAGTGAGCAGCAGTTTTGCAGGCAAAAACGCCTTGTTAATGAGAGAGGTCAGAGGCGAAGGGCCAGACTGGTCAAAGCTGACAGGAAGGTGACAGTAACACAAATAACCACACATTACAACAGTGGTGTGCAGAAGAGCATCTCTGAACACATAATGCGTCAAACCTCTTAAGTAGATAGGCTACAGCAGCAGAAGACCAATACGTATGTCATCGAGTGAAATGTAGTAGAAAATGAGTTTGTCGTTCTTGATAAGTCTGTGAGTCTTAATGGGCCTATGAGTCTCGGTGAGTCTGTGAGTCTCAATGGGTCTGTGAGTCTTTGATGAGTCTGCGAGTCTTGATGAGTCTCTGAATCTTGATGAGTCTGTGAATCTTGATGAGTCTCTGAGTCTCGATGAGTCTCTGAGTCTTTGATAAGTCTCAGAATCTCGATGAGTGTGAGTCTCACTGAGTCTGTGAGTCTTGTTGAGTCTTAGAAGGACGGTCCCAGGAAAAGACCCGCTCCGTCTCTCAGACAAATGATCGACCAGCACTCCATTTAAAAGTCTAAGTTGTTGAGTATTTTCTTTTCAAAACCTGAACGCACAGCCCGAAGCTACGCCAACAGCAGCGCACAGGGGGTTGGGGGAGGGGGAGCGGGGTTGAAATGGAATATCCGAACTAAAATTTAAATCTCCCTACACAAACAGTCCCCTGCCTTGTCCCAGCATTAAATAAAGAAACAAATCAGTACCCGAGCTATGAAACTGCCATCCCCTTCTCACCCCGCACCCAGAGACCACTGCGCCATCGACCGGCGGCTCACCGCACCGAGGCACTGTGGGAAAGCGGCGCTAAAACAAATACCGCAGTACGTCTCCGACGCGGAGTTCCCGTTTGAAAACACGGCGGCTTCGCGGGCCGATAGCGGGGGAAAGGATTCGGAAAATAAACACTGAATAATGATGGAGTCTGAAAAACGACGTGTAGCTGTTTAGACTACGCAACCTGCTGGCTACCAGGCTGTCACAGAGCCAGAGCGCACACACAGGCCCAGGAACGGAGACCAGGGGGCTGAGAACATTCAGGCAGGGAAGGCAAAAATGGGCACAGGACACTGCTGCCTTCACAGTGTCACACATTTCACCCATTGTAGCGCTCACTGATTTCACCCACTTTAGGGCTTAGTAGTTCAGTCACTTCAAGGCTAACCGATTTCCTTTATTTCAGCGAGAGAGAGAGAGAGAAAGAGAGAGAGGAGAGAGGGAGAGAGAGAGATAGAGAGAGAAAGAGAGAGAATGACGTTTCAAGTTTCAGGGGGAAACTGGAACAACAGAAGCCATAGCAGGAAATAATAGCCGATGACCAGGGCTTCCGGTACAATCACGCTCTCCTTCCCCAGTCCAGAAGAAGGCCAGGGCCAAATGAATGTCTTCCTCTCCCAGCAAGAGGAAGGCCGCATTTCCCCCAGTTTCCCCCAGCACAGCTCCCGTAAATGAGACCAGCTCTGTGCGCAGTCACACATTTGACATTACAGACGTTCCCCGAGCCAAGGTCACTGATTAATGGCTTTGTTATGGAGTAAATGAGGTGTGTGATGTAGCCTTGTCTTTTACTTGACTTGTCCCTTTTCTTATTTATTTATTTATTTATTTATTTTTGTTTAAAGACTGGAGCATATCCAGGATGTGTATCACACAGGAAGACATCAGACTGCTCACTGACCGTAGCTTTTCCTGAGCTTTTTAAAGGGCAAAGACTTGAAGCGATATTGGATTTTTGGATTTTCGCCCACGCAACGGTTCATTGGCACACCCGTGGAATTAGAAGAAAGACCAAAGAAAGATAAAAGAAGGAAAAAGGAAAAAAAACAGAAAAAAAGCTTATGATATGATAAAGCAAAAGGTCTGCCTATTAGTGTGGTTAAAAGGGTTGTGAAAACAAACATTGATTTAATCACAATGCAAATGGCACTGGAAGCCCACATTTTCCACACTCAAGCTAAGTGATGTTAAATTGACCCAAAATAAGAATCATCTCCTTTGGCGATGGTGTTGTGTTATGCCATTGTGGTTCATTACTTTAGTGCTCAGGATGCGTGAACTGAATTCACAGTGAAGGGACATTGGCCAATGCGATTGAATTGCCCCACTAAAATAGCTAATGGAAGAATATTGTCCAATCACATTATGTGCCAATGAATGACCTCAACTCTGTGAAGACATGGTTAATTTCCTTCCTCCTCTCCTCATTTGCTAGTTGAGTTTGATATAATGTACGTAGCCAAAATAAACAAAAATAAATATTGTTAAGAAATCCAAAATGCCACACACACTGCAAATACAGAGTACATACAAAAAACAAAGAGTTTGCTTGGCAGGTGGCGGAGACGTATAAACCATACAACGAAGGACCAAGCGAAAGGGCGAAAGGCAGGAATACACCCTGCACAGGTCATCCATCGCAAGGCACACACACACCATTCACTCACACACTCACACCTATGGGCAATTTAGCCTCTCCAATCAGCCAATTACCTGCATGTCTTTGGACTGTGGGAGGAAACCGGAGTACCCGGAGGAAACCCACGCGGACACGGGGAGAACATGCAAACTCCGCACAGAGAGGCCCTGGCCGATTGGGTTTTTCGAACCCAGGACCTCCTTGCTGTGAGGCGGCAGTGCTACCCACTGCACCATCCGCGCCGTTAATTGTATATGAAACATGTAATAATACATGTATCGCAATGGTGTCCATATCCCTGGTACTAATGCAAGAGTTGGAAAATGGGTTCATTCTGAATCTCCGTTAAGTGCTGGCATACTGTGATTGGTTGACGTTGCCTAAAATGGTGAGTGCACGTTGAGATAGATGGGGGGGGGTTAGCAGGGAAAGGAGAGGGGAGAGGGAGTGAGAAGATGGAGGAAAGGGAGTCTGTACGTTTCGGACGCACAGGCGCCCTGCGGTCTCCGTTCAAGACATTTACATTTACCGGAAAGAAACACGCCGACACCCGACATATAAATATCACCGCAATGCCGGCTTCTTCCGGGAAGCGGATGATCTCACCTTTGACGAACACGTAGGTGCCGGCCTCCCGGTCCGGGGTGCGGTCGGCGTAGTGGCAGGCGTACGGTCCCGTGTCGTTGTGCACCAGCC